>NC_143013.1:48882139-49112139 GCF_055824585.1 Amblyomma mixtum
CCGTCCTGAATGTATCGGCAGCTTTGAAGATCTGTGTAAAGCTCTTCGACTACTTTAACTATCTTATGCGTATTGGTAATGAAATGGCCCACCTTGTCCATTAGCGCTGATTTAATAGACTCATTATAATCGACTAGCTTTGACAATTCTGCCAGCTATAATCTGGCTGTGGGGTTAGAGGCTTTCATACTTTGCGTGTCCCAAGACCATTCTTCCCCTGACAGACCATAACGGTATCCAGGCTTGTCAAATGTTTAGGGGAATCCCTCAAAGTGAAGTAGAATCCTCGCTAGTTGCAGTACTTCTATTGTGCACTCCGTAATGTTATCTGTGAGATTATCATTCATTGCTTCAACACTATGGTCGCAGTTTTTGGTTAAGCAGAATATTTCTGAGCGTATCGCGTTTAAGCCACAAATAGGTCGCTCTCACTAAAAAAAAAAAAAAAAAACTAAAAGCAACAAGATATACAAAAAGCATGCAAATGTTCTCATCGCCGGCCGATATATCATTGCATCGATGGACATCGAGGCTTTTTCGAGGGTAGCAGGGGCCCCGCTGCACCGCCATTTGCTTAAGAATGGAGGCAGCCATTCTTTTCGGTAAGGGTGTCACGAGTTTGAATCGACTGGCCGGAATATTTTTACATAAATTTTTCTCAGCCGTAAATGCGTCGATCGCTGCTGCGCAAACGTCAACATGCCTATAAAGATCCAAATAGTCATTTTTTTTCTCAGAACAGTAACTGTATGGAGCTGCGCTCAATGATTTTTAAAGTTATCGAACGGTTAGATTCTAGAAAATTCATTTGCATGGGCGCTGCTAATGATTGGTAAACCACAACATTTCTCGTCCGCCATCATGGTTGGCCTGTCGTCTATTTGCTGCGGTTTGCTGCAGCCCGTGGGCCGATCTATCTTGTCATGCTTCTACTTCAGAACTTGTTAGGAAATACTCATTGAGCTAATTTTCCGCAATCTAAGCCACCCGCGCCGCGCGATACTAAACAATGTAATCTTGGTAATGTCGTTACCTGCCCTTGAAATTTTCTAATAACCTTAGAGCTGTTCAAAACTTTTCTTGCAAATTTTTGCTCCTCCAGACCGGAGTCTGCAGCGCAACTGGAATTACTTGTGCCGCAATCAAATTTGGGAAGGATTCCCAGATCCACATAATGTACTAAAGCTCAAGATCGTGCCTCATGTGTATTGCCTAATAAATGATTGTGCACGTATGAGCGCTGTAGAGGCTCAAGGTAGTATGCCATTGTCAAGATTAAAAGGTATCCAAAATGCATGTCTGGTCCGAGCCGCACGGTATAAAAGCTTTGGATTGCTTCGACGGCTTAACTTGCTTTGAGGGTAAAAAACGTTGCTGCCACGGTGGCTCAGTGGTTAAGGTGCTCGGCTGCTGACCTGAAAGACGCCGGTTTGATCCCGGCCGCGGCGGTCGAATTTGAATGGAGGCGAAATTCTAGAGGCCCGTGTACTGTGCGATGTCAGTGCACGTTACAGAAGCCCAGGTGGTCGAAATTTCCGGAATCCTTCACTACGGCGTACCTCATAGCCTGAGTCGCTTCGGGACATTAAACCCCCCATAAAATAAAACTAAATATATCGAACATGTTGCGAATGAAGTTCTGGCGGAAATGTCGTAGGAAATGTTATGAGAGGGAAATAACTAGAAGAACAAGAATGGGGTGGAGCGCATACGGCAGGTTCTCTCTGATCATGAAGGGCAGTTTGCGAATATCCCTCAAGAGGAAAGCATACAACACCTGTATCTTACCGGTACTCACCTATGGGGCAGAAACGTGGAGGCTAACGAACAGGGTTCAACTTAAGGACAACGCAGCGAGCTATGGAAAGAAAAATGATAGGCGTAACGTCGCGAGATCAGAAACGGGTGGAGTGGGTGAGGGAACAAACAAGGGTGAATGACATCCTAGTCGAAATTAAGAGAAAGAAATGAGCTGGGGCGGGGCATGTAATGCGAATGCAAGATAACCGCTGGTACTTAAGGGTAACGGAGATGATTCCAAGAGAAGGGAAGCGTGGTAAGGGGCGACAGAAAGTTAGGTGGGCAGGTGGGCGGATGAGATTAAAAAGTTTGGGGGGTACGGTGGCCGCAACTGGCGAAGAACAGGGTTAAATAGAGATACATGGAAGAGGCCTTTGATCTGCAGTGGACGTAGTCAGGTTAATGATGATGATGATGAAAAAAAAAGCCGCGAAGGAGAGAGTCTGGAGAACAGAAAGGTTGAAAATTATAAACCTTTTGCTGTTGTCGACAGTGCGCACCTGTCGAGAAGAGGAGCGGAGGTATGCGTACACATACCGAATACAGCGTTCCCTTCGTCGCCGTCTACTGTTATTCATTTCCTTTGTATGCGCAAGAACTCGTGTCACCTGCGGGTTTGCCTGAAAAAAAAAAACAGAAGAAAAATGTAAAAAATCCCCTTAGAGTGTTTTTATTCTTTCTTACAACCCCACTCTGGAACGGCTTGCACGAAAGCGCACCCAGCGGACGTTGTTTAGCTCAACGGCACGCCGCTGAACTGTACCGCGCCGAGTAAGGAATGCGGGAGCCAGTTTGGAATACGCACAAGCAGTTTTGATTTTTTCTTGACTCCTCACTGGCCTTCTGATTTCCCTGTTTTCAACACCGTGTAGTTCCTTTCAACACCGCGCAGAGCGTCGTCCTACACTTCGGGCGCGCGCCGTGCATGCGGCGAAGTTAATGGTGTGTCGTAAACATGCAGGTGAAATATTGCCCGGAATGCCGAGGGAACCTGCGTGCAAAGTTTGGCGATGTTTGCCGGTGTGCTTGCGAGGCGAGCGATTACCACCCTTTCTCTGCCTAGAATAAAGGAGGAGGAAGAAAAAAAGTATGCGCTGAACGCGACAAGAAATGCGCGGTCAGTTTATGACAGGCCGGGTGGAAACCAAGTTTGGGCGCGGTTTCGCTGGCCAGATTCCTGCCCCCTCCTTTTCCGTGCAAGTACCATTTGTCAAAACTTTCTTCGCACCTTGGGCTGCTGTAGAGGTGTGGTTGACAGCCACCGCATAAATGAGAGCGGTGTTCGGAGTTCTCCACCGACGCCGTTTGTGGCAAAGAGGAACGTGAGAACGGTATAGCGGCTGCATTGTTTTATTTTGTACATTTTGGTTTTCGGCTGGTATATTCAGGTGGCTAATTCAAGTCGGGGCTTCTCGCTCTGATACGAGAGCCGACGACTGTTTTTTTGTTTTCGCTGAGGTAGACTTATTTTCAGGTTTAATCAACCTGCCCTGATCGTGCCTCTCTCTGCCTAATAAACAACCTAAAAACTGCTGCTTAAAAGTACGGCCCTGAGATATTCCACAAAACCCAATTTTGCTGCGCTCCTCAAGTAGGAAGTAGGTCTGTATTTCGATCCGGTAAAACACCGATTGGCTGGCCTTTCACTTATAGTGTAGAAAACGAAGTCTGAAGCAGTTACCCATAGAGTGCTTGTTATTTGCCTATTGTATGTTGGACAAGCTTTTTTCTTAACGTTTATAGTAAGGTCTCAATGTCATGGCTGCTAAAATTCGAGGTGCGGAGATATTTGCAGAGGAAGTCACGTGACACCGAGGAAGGGAAAAAAAGTTTCGACCCCCATATATTTTTCTTTTTTTTTTTTTTTGCTTACCTCCCGATTTTCGAGATCTCGAGTCAACGATGGCAAGACACGTTAGTTTTGCTGTCTTCCACGTTCCACGGAACGAAGACACGTTCCGCTGCCTTGTGGGCGCATGTATGTCGGTCAAACTGGCCGTTGCATGAATGTTCGCCTACAAGAGCACAACTTGTCGTTGGGAAAACCGCCTTCTTCGAATCTTGCCAAGCACTGTATGGAATGCAGGGGCTGTAAGCCTTTACTCGATAAAACAACTGTTTTATTTAGGCATCCTAATCAGTTGGCTAGAGAGGTATCAGAAGCCTATCATATATACAAAAACCAGCCTACTTGTGTTAGTGACCCATCTGTTGTCCTGCATGAACGGGAATTTTCAGATCTGGATGCGCCTGCGTGATTGCATAAGTTTTGATGTTTTTGGTTTTTCCTGTGAGCATATATTTCCTGCGCTTGCGAATGAACGCTTAGTTGCGAGTCAGCGCTTGCGGTGTTCTCTTCTTTGTCCCTGTCTTGTGTGCGCTGGAAATTTTCAACATGTTAGTTTCCTGTGAACAGAAACAGGCTAACACTTCGCATTTGACTGTTAATAAGTTATTTTCCTTCACATACTGACAGCACTGAGAACACTGACGCCATTGCCAAGCGAGAAAAGCGCGTTACAACCACAAAAATTAGTCTACGTAAGGGTAAAATCTTGTTTATTCTTGGTAAGGTATGGGTTCGAAAGAGATTTTTTTTCTGGGACGACTCTTCTTGCACTTCACGAAGCTCGCGTATTCATTACAGCTTCAACCCCATATATAGAAAAAAACACTATCTTTCAAGGTATCCGTGCTACCTTGAGCAATAAAGCTTTCGAAGGATATTTCTGATGTTACAGTTTTTTCGTCTGCTGACGAAAAGGTCGGTAAGCACCTGAGTCTGCTTTTATCTGTCTAGTATTCTGTAAAATATTGTTTGTTTCGTTAGACTGCTACTTCAGGTGAATTTTAAAGGCAATATTGCTCAATTTACTATCGGTCTATTTTCAGTTTTTGCATCATATTGTCCACTTTCCGTATTCTGTATCTGCCTCGTACCGCTCCAATTGCGCCTTGTAATACACTTCTTAACGTCCTTTCATATTGCCTGCAGCCGCTGCGGTGGCTGAGTGGTTATCGTGCTCGGTTGCTAACCCGAAGGGTGCGGGTTCGATCCCGGCCGCGGCGGTAGGATTTCAATGCAGACGAAATGATATAGACCCGTGTACTATTCGCTGTCAGTGCACGTTAAAGAACCCCAAGTGGTCGAAGTTATCCGGAGCCCTCCACTACGGCACCCTTCATATCTTCAATGGCTTCAGGACGTTAAACCGTTTGAAGCCAAACAAAACCAATCATAAAGCCTCCCTCACCCATTGCTCCTTGGGGTGTGTGGGCTAAAAATAAATCAATGAATATATAAATTAAGTAGCGAATTTCTGAAGATGCTTAAATTCGACATCATTTAATCGCCGCAGGAGTTTTGCAGCTACCTATTTCAGTCATTCTATAATATATCGGGCGTCCATACTAAACACGACCATGTTTTTAACGAAGGAGCGCCCAGGTCAACTGAAAGCAACTGAGTACTGTTGAGATTCGTATGGCCTGGGCTGCAGTATTTTTTCTTTTTGAAAGGAAGCTAATTAATAAAAACAAATCAGCTAGTTTTTTAAATATTGGTTCAGGAAGAAACTACCAATTCCGAATTTGTAGATTATCTTCAAACACAACCGACTGCACTGTTTACAACAAGGTAGCATTTACGTACATTTAGCCTTGCTGGAAATCTCAGGTTGTCGAATTTATTCCGCAGCCTTCCAGTGCGGATTTCCTCAGTGCCAACGGTAAGATTTGTGACACGAAATCCCACAAATTATGCAGTTCAATGTCACGTTGTGTCATGCCAAGGCATAGGCCGTACCGTACCGTACCGTACCGTACCGTACCGTACCGTACCGTACCATACCATACCATACCATACCATACCATACCATACTATGCCATACAACGCCATGCCTTGCCATGTTATGCCTACTATGCCATACCGTACCATACTATGCCATTCCAAGTCATGCGTACCGTACGTACCGTACCACAGTATACAATAACATAGCATACCATACCATGCATACCATACCGCATCATACTATACCATACCACACTATACAGTACCATACCACAGCATACCATACCATACCATACCATACAATGCCATGCCTTGCCATGCTATGCGTACTATGCCATACCGTACCATACTATGCCATTCCATGCCATGTCTACCCTACCGCACCGTACGTACTGTACCACACTATACAATACCATAGCATACCATACCATGCATACCATACCGTATCATATCATACCATACCACACTACACAGTACCATACCATATCATACCATACCATAACAAACCGTGCCATGCCATACTATACCGCACCATATCACACCACAACGCATGATACCACTCCACAATTCGAGCTTTCTGCCATCAGTGAAGTGCTGTGCTGCTCACTGTAGGGAGCGGGAATACGATACGCGACCCTCGTAGCAGAACACCTTCAATCCATTCCATGTTCGACGAGGCGCGTAACGCAGTAGTTCTGACTTAGGGTGCCGTCCTCACTGCGACATCATCGGTCAGTCAACTATGCAGCAGGACGATCTAATGACCAAGAGAAGTCTGGCTTTTGTGCTTCCTTCGAGCCGAGATTTAGGTTAGGCAACAGCGTGGAGAGAGGATGGCGCGATCAACGCTTCTGTCGCGGTGATTTCGGGTTACTAGCTAACTTTGACGCCCGGTAACTGCGGGCGCAACGTATTGTAGCACTTAAAAACGGACTGCCTTTTTTTTTCGTTCTTCTCATTCTTATCTTTTTCTCTTCCACAATTTCAAACGCATCTCTCAGCTCGAAACACGGATTTAACGGTTCCTTTTCTTCCGACGCAACGAAATTCTATCGGCCGCTCGCAGACCGAATGACCCCATTCGGGAAAGCGGTTGTTGTACCAGTAGATTCACCCCCTTGGCAAAGTAGTGCAACCAACAGCGCCCCGTTATTGAAGTTGAAGGCGGAGCATCGAGTTTAAATGTGCGCGGCGCCATTCCTTTCCACCGACTTTTTCAAGCAAGACGGTGCCGAAAAAAAACAGCAACAACCCCACTATACAAAAAAAGAAACAGCAAAGGAAAAGCACATCGTCGATTGGAAGCGTAGGAAAATGGGCGGCTAGAACTCTCTCGGTCGTGTCTACTGCGTATACACTCACGCACTCTCGTGAACGTTTTGTTCGGGAAGATCCTACAGAGTCATAAATGAACCTGCGCGGTGCACCTCGGAATGTCCCCTGTATAGAAAGAGGGTGTTTCGGGGAAAGCTCGGAGAAGCAAATTCTACCTTGAGAAAATACACACAACTCGCATTGCCGGACGATGTATCCGTAACACTCAATGGTCCGGTCGCTGCGATCCGGCTTGCTCTTGATTTTATTTATTTTTATATATATATATCGTCTTTTTCTTCTCCAACCGGAATCGTGTCGAAAGCGCTCGAAGTTTTCCCCGGCGCATCACGGAGCTTCCACGGAGCTCCTTCGAGCGCATCCTTTCTTGCAGCGATAAGAACGGCGCCAATATACGTTCTCCTTCGGATCGCAGCAGCCCGGTAACGGTATGTGGGCAATGCGCTGAAGGCAATAAATAAATAAAAAAAATACAGGAGTGCGGGAATGACGTCAACGACTGAGTTTACCTGAGCAGCTCGGTCCGCTGGGATGCGGCTGTTTCCTCCGCAACCCAGAGCATGGTACTCAATGGGGACAAAAACAACAAAAAAAAAGAAAAAAAAAAACGAAATGCTCATATTATTTTTCCTTCACTGTACGTCCTCGAGGAAACCGGTGTCCTCCAATTCTTGGTGCCTTCATGAAAGGGAAGGAAGAACTTTGAAAGCGAGCAAAACGTGATCGATGCTTGAGAGTCAGTTAGGAAGCCCCGGTGCACGTTGCGCGTCGGAAGCGCGTTACCGTTTTTGTTTTGTTTTTATTTTGGCGGTGCTTACGTAAAGTGGTCCCGCTTCTTGAAGATCGTTGCTTTCGGTGACTTTCTTTTTTAATTTTCAGCGATTTATGAAGAGAACACGCACTGTGGTTGTCTGCACTCGCCGTGTTCGATCGCAGGTTATTGCACTCAGTGCACAGAAGAAAAAAAAAACAATCAAGAACAAGAAAAGGGAGGCGAGGGATACAGAAGGCGTACAAAAGGTAAAAGAAATGGTACCCGAGCCACTAAAAGGAGAAGCCTGAAGTGAATGTTACAGAGACCGTTTCAGTTTTAAATGAAGCAGGACTTTTACGTAGACCGAGTGCGATGGCGAAATGGGGGCACGGGCTATGTAGTGCAAAATCCGACCACGTAAACGTTTCGCTTTATGGTCAATAGCAATGAGCTCTGTGCTTGAACAGGCGCGCAGTTTAACCAGTGGCGTATCTAATTGGCTAAGCAGGAAAAACTGATATAGCTTTTGAAAACTTTGACCCGCAAGTCACCCTCAAGGTCAAGCTTCACACAAGCTAGATGTGCCGGTTAGGCTTCGTGAAGTAGTGCTTTGGCACTAAAATATTCTGGACCTAAACAAGCAAAACGCGATGTTGCGTCCTTATCAAGATGAGAAATAACTGTCGATCTTGATGCTTCAGCCAGTTTACTCATTACTGGAAAAAGTTTAAGACTTTTTTTTTTTGAAAGAAGAAGTATTTATTTAGCATAAAACATGAAATACAAACAGACAATTTCAGGGACCCAACAAAATTTGTTTAAGGGTCCCGACCACTATAAGCTATTACATATGACGTAGACGACAGCAACAAATAACGCAACTATATGACAATAAGCATATGTTACAGCAGTAGGCACTGGATACTAGTGACAATATCAAATAAACATGTTATAATTAGAAAATAAAAACACAAACCACAGCACTAAAGAATGTAAACTAGGTTGAATTTAGTAGAAAATGTTTTAATTGTTTCTGAAAGGCATGAAGTGTAGGTGACATTTGAACGTTATATTCAAGACTATTCCACAGATAAGGACCCGTAAATTGCAACGTTTGTCGACCATAATTTGTATGTATTGTAGGAAGCAAGAGCCGATGTCTTGTAGTAGACGTGTTCGTGCGTAGTGAGTGACGAAGACATACTGTAGTTAAATTGAGTGTGTTGTGAATTATCTGATAAATTAAGGAAGCGGTATTATAAGTTACTAGGTCATATACATTTAGAATACCAAGAACGGCAAATAATTCATCCGGATGAGTATGCTGAATGTTTTGCGCGACAATTCGAAGAGCTCTTTTTTGAAAAGCATATAAGGGGGCGATGTGAGATGAATATGTGCATCCCCAAACAGACACACAGTAATTAATATGTGAATGGACAAAGGCGTAATAAAGGTTAACAAGCACATCAACGGAGAAAAAATTTCGGCATTTGGAAAGTGCATGCAGGCCGTATGATGCTTTTTTAATTACTGAACGGATGTGTAAATCAAACTTGAGATAACTATCTATCACAATACCCAAAAATTTTGTGTTGGTAGCATGCTGAATAGGCCGGTTATTGTAAATTACATCTGTATGCTGAGACACAATTCTTCTGCCAGAGTGAAAAAGGATAAAAACGGTTTTATTAGGATTAAGGTTGACTGCATTCGCCATGCACCATTTATGTACATTTTGTAATTCTTTATTTACTTTTCTAATCAGGGCACTTTCATCGCGATCTGATAATACTAGAGTCGTATCATCGGCATATAATACAGTTTGGGCATAAGTTAATTGGGAAGGCAAGTCATTGATATAAAGCAAAAAAAAAACAAAGGTCCCAACACGGAGCCTTGGGGAACCCCAATATTATTCACCTTTGCAGTCGACTGTGAATTTCCGAAGAAAACAACTTGATGGCGGTCCTTTAGGTAACTTTCAATGAGTGTTAGGGGTGTGCCGTTGACGCCGTAACCAATTAACTTTTCTTTAAGAATGCTGTGGTTTAGAGAATCAAAGGCTTTGGCGAAGTCGATAAATATGCCTGCTGCTAGAGAACCCGAATCAATAAACTTCCTAACTATGTCAACAAAGGTCGAAACGGCAGTTGTTGTGGAATATCCTTTTCTGAACCCAAATTGGTAGGGTGACAGAATACTGTGTTTTTCTAGGTAGCTGTTAATTCTTGCTGCTAACAGTTTTTCAGCGACCTTGCTGAAAAACGGTAATATTGATATCGGCCTGTAATTCTGGATGTTATCTTTTTCGTTTGACTTGTATAATGGAAGAACTTTTGCTACTTTCATTTTTGCCGGAAAAACGCCTGTCGAGAAAATTAAATTGACAATATAGGCTAGCACTGGAGATATTATTTCTATCACCAGTTTAGCACTTTGGGCTGAAATGTTATCAATGCCACAAGAAGCATTACGCATGCCGGTTATTGCTGACTTTACCTCATCACCATCTGTAGGAAAAAGATAAAATGAGCCAGTTGGTCGGACGAGGACTGCTTCTTTTTTTTATCGAAAGTCTCTCAAAAACCGTGTTCTGCCATATTTTGCATTCAGAAAATCTACCGGCGCTCACAGTTCCTTTTTCAGCGGTTATTTCGTGTTGTCACTGCCTTCTGAGTTATATATAGTGTGACCAGGCAAAGATGCTCTACCCTACACTGGCGGATTTGTGCTCGCCGAGCGCACGATAAATTTGGCTTAATTAAGGGTGCTTTAGAGAGCATTCTTTTGGCGCAATGTGATCTCGGTGCTCCCACAACTCCTCTTTCATATCCCTGTATTCTAGCTCTATCTTGCCTTGATGGTTGTCAGAACAGTATCTTCAGCCTCTTCTGTACGATCTACGCTTGTGTACCTGGACAAGTACGCAGTGACATAGCTATAGTACTGCTGAAAAAAAACGCGGTTAACCATCGCTAGATGTGTTCCAGACACAACATGTATCCGCACTCAGCATGTTCCCCAAAAAACCTTTTTGGAAGCTACTTGGTACGCGTATAACTGGCGGCTAGAGACAGGCAAACAGCCAAGAGTCCAAAGGAATTGTGGAGAGATAAGGCGCTAAATAATTTGTACCTTAGAGAATTATAACTCGGATCTATGCAAGAATCGTCTTTAACAACAAAATAATAAAAGGAAGAATAAATCCGCATACAGTAGGTATTGCAATGATATTTTCCTTCTTCCTTCTAGTTGAATTTTTGGGTGGATATAGAGGTTGTGAAGGCGAGATCTTTTCTGTCTGGAAACCGCAATGGATCCCGCGTTCATGACAAAAAAATTTCTCGAAATACATAACATAAATGACCCCCCCCCCGAAAAAAAAAAATTGTTCTTAAACTTGGACCTGGCTACAATACTTCATTTTTATGCAGATTCGCGCATACTAAGGTTGCACGAACTATCGAGCATCATTGTAAACGACGCCGGAGTGAGCGAAAACCAAGGGGAGCATCATGTTCTTGGACCTGGATGGGGCCAATATTCGAATTACGCTCAGCACAGGGAACGTCTTCTTGTGCATATCCTTCCGCAACTATGCGGCATACGTACGAGCTGGAAACGCATTTTCAACACGTGCCTTATTCCCGCTTCAATCTCGGCGATGGAAACGTGGACTCAGTTATGTGAATACGCTTGTCACGGATCGAAAGCTGCTTATTTTCTATGCACCGCTATCACAAGTGCAATAAGGATGCAGACGTGTCGCGCGATTGAGGCACGAGTCTGCGTGGTGTTCAATCGCATCTTCGGTAGCGTCTGGGAAGTGGATTGGACGAGAACGGCTAGTGTTTGTCTCTTCTTCTTTGCTTACCTGGTTTTGCATGAATTCGGTATTTCATTTTCTTTTTTTTTTCTCTTCATATTCTCTACTTTGCTCTCGCTTCTCTTCCCTTGCCTGCCTGCTTCTTTTGCGGTTGGAGCAAAATTTAGTTTTCTTTCCGTTGATCGAAGGATTCCAAAAAATAAATAAAACATGCAAGGTTTTAAAGTTTGTGAGTAAAATAGAGGCGTGCGAACCTCTCCGATGCACATTAGGTGAGAAATTTCCAGACTCTTCGCTATCCACGCAGCAAACTGGAGGAGAGAGAAAAAGGAAAGGTGGGAGGTTATCCTGGAGACGCGATGGGCTACTCCGCAATAGTGGGAGATGGAGGAGCGAATGTAAAGACGACACAGAAAAAAATAAAGAGGGTGTAACGGTAAAGGACATCCGGTGATGACTTGTGTGCTGAAAGATAACGGCCTGATAGCGCGACGCGCCTAGAAACGAAACAATTGTTTGCAAGCCTTCATGGGCTTCGTTTACATGAGCACGACATGAGCAGGTCGAGTCAGGCCACCCCAACACGACAGCGTTTACATTAACTTAATGCTAGCGAGGCAAGCTAATCGCGGCGCGATCTTGGAGTTGGGATGGGGTTGAGATTGGAGTTGAGATGGTATGAGGGCTAATCCGGCTCCTGCTGCTACCCTATACTGCAGGTAGCCCAATTACCAGGGGTGAAGGGGATGTAATGTGACATGTAGGGTGTATTGGCGAGTGAAACTTAACTGTGCTGGTGGGCTGATGTGGCCCTACCCGAAGTTTGCTTAACCCTCGATGTTGCAGCGGTTAAGATCACAGAGCCCCCCCCCCCCCCCCCCCCTCTTTGTCCGCCCCCCCTGTGCCTTCAATAACTTCCACTTTAAAGTTCTCTTGGATCGTAAGACCCGATTTCGCACATCCTCGAGAGAAGCCTAAACCCACCCTACATCCTACATAACCCTTAGCGCCCAGGTCGACCGGCTTAACATCCTTATCCGCCGCCAAATGATGACGATGATTTTGCTTGCGACAGCACCAAGGTATCTTGGTCAAAGAGCGGCACGAATAACAAGTTTTTCGCCTGCACGAGGTTTCCATTGTGCTCCATAGAAGCCGAGTACCAGGTCAAGTGAAAGATCGTACCCACTGCAAAACGGCGGGCACCAAATGACAACGGAGATCGAACCCCGAACCTCCATCCTCAGCAGGTTTAGAAGCGGGAGTTCTCGTTTATGAGATGCGATAGCGCCTGCGTTTAGGCCACAGAAAGTCCCATCACCTGCATCGGATGCTGTAAGAGGCCGTACTCTCAAGCAAACAAACGAAATGAAGCCCGCGGAACGCGACCCTAGGAGCGTCCGGACGTGCAATCGTGTACGCGTGAATCGGTGCTACCTTCACGCTATGACAGCACTATATCAGCATGAATGTGGCGGCGGAAAACACAGGACTTCCACGTGGGAAGAGGCTGGCCTCATGTGTATCACGCGAAGCGTTGCAACGGGCAAATGGCTGCAGCTTGTTTCCTGCCGTCAGCATGTACCTGTAGTTTTCCTTGAAACTTGCAGTGGCATTGCACTGACGATTGTAGAGGAATTTCTTGGAGCGGCTTCAAAAGGACAGCCTACTGTCGCACACGATTAAAAAACGATTGTAACTTCTGGAAGGTCATCATCTAAAGTTGTGGAAGTCTGTGCAATACTGGCCTCTTGAAGTAGTTTGTTTTTTCATTTTCTCATGACACTGAGGCCTGACTCTACGATGATGACTTGCTATGTTCAATTTGTGTTGCTCTACTGGTGGCAGGATTGCGTCGCGTGAAGTTGCCGAATTTCGGGAATAGTACCAGGGGGATATTTTTGCTTCATATCACTAGTCTTACTGCAGTGGCTGCTCCTTAATACAGCGGAGCTGTATTTAACTGAAGTTTCACGAAAAATCTGTATGCTAGCTAAAGCCTTGCTCCTCATCGCCTTGAAGGGGGACTGCCCTTATTGCATTTCTATAGTCAAGGTTTGAAGAAGCCGTCTACCAAAGGGAAAGAAGCATTCAAATGCTGAAAAACATATTTTGTTTAAAAATGTTATGCTGCGTTTCTCATCCGGGCACTACAGGTAGTCAAACTTCTATTTTATGAAGGAGGTTTCGGTTTGGTTTATTGGAGTTTAAAGTCCCGAAGCAACTCAGGCTATGAGGGACGCCGTAGTGAAGGGCTCCGGAAATTTCGACCACGTGGGGTTCTTTAGCGTGCACTGACATCGCACAGCACACGGTCCTCTATAATTTCGCCTTCATCGAAATTCGGCCGCCGCGGCCGGGATCGAACCCGCGTCTTTCGGGTCAGTAGCCGAGCGCCGCTTTCGGTCGCTTTAAAGAAGGCATGGCTGATAAATATAGTTAACTGGAATAACCACACATCAGTAAACTCCCACGTCCTCCAGCTGCACGATGACAGCCTAACCTGTGTGTATCGATGTGTGGGCACACTAAGACATTGTTCCCTGTGCGCTCACGTGGTCCAGGTAGGCCTTATCCTATTAGGTCTCGAAGAGGGGCGCTGTTGCATTATCAAACAAAAACAGTCCAGGGGCAGAAAAGGGACAATCAAGGACACACACGAACACGAACTTGGTTGGAAGTTAGCGCTCGTGTGTGTCCTTGCTTGTCTCTGTTCTGCCCCTGCGCTATTTTTATTTGACATGCGTTACCAACAAGCCCAAAGTGCCACCTTAATAGTGCTGCATTATGTAGAAGGAGAAGATGGGTAATGAGGGTGGCACTGGTATACCGTCAATTCCTCGTTGGTAGAAAAAGTGCAAAGTCAGGTAGTTTTATGCTTCAACGAGTACGCGAACCGTCTGTCGCGTGAAAACCTCGCAGACACGATTTCGCCAATGCTATTCACCGCCTATTTACAGGAGGTATTCGGAGGCCTGAAATGGGAACAGTAGGGGATAATAGTTAATGAAGAATGTCTAAGTAATCTGCGATTCGCTGATGACATTGCTTTGCTAAATAATTTCAGGACATGAACTGCAATGCGTGATCGGTGAGTTAAACAGGCAGGGCAGAACAGTGGGGCTAGAAATTAACATGCGGAAACCCAAAGTAATCTTCAACGGTCTAGGAAGGGAACAGCAGTTCACAATTCGTAGTGAGGTGCTGGAAGTGGTCAGGGATTACGTCTTCTTAGGGCAGGTAGTGTCCGCTGATCCGGATCATGAGAGGGAAATAACTAGAAGAATAAAATGGCGTGGAGCGCATATGGCAGGTTCTCTCAGGTCATGAATGGAATTTTACCAATATCCCCCAAAAAGAAAGTATACGACAGCTGCATCTTACCGGTACTCACCCATGGGGGAGAAACATGGAGGCTAACGAAAAGGGTTCAGCTTAAGTTAAGGACAACGCAGCGAGCTATGGAAAGAAGAATGATAGGTGTAACGTTAAAAGATCGGAAGCGGGCGGAGTGGGTGAGGGAATAAACGCGGATTAATGACATCCTAGTCGAAATCAAGAGGGAGAAATGGGCTCGGGCAGAGCATGCAATGCGAATGCAAGATAACCGCTGGTCCTTCGGACGGGACGGAAGAAGATGAGACAGACACATGCATTTAAGGGTAACGGAGATGATTCCTAGAGAAGGGAAGCGTCGTAAGGGGTGGTGGAAGGTTAGGTGGGCGAATAAGATTAAGAAGTTTGTGGTGACACGGTGGCCGCAACTGGCAAAGGAAATAGTTAATTGGGGAGACATGGTAGAGGCCTTTGCCCTACAGTGGGCGTAGTAAGTCTGATGATGATGATGATGATGAGTTTCGCTTGAAATAATTATGACATCAGTGACTAAAATATTGGTCACGGTGGCCCGCGTCGCTGGCTTCACGTACCAGGCGACCGACTTCTTCATCTAGTACTTCAAGCGCTGAATTAAGGGCCGCGTGTTGCAGTCCTTATGTACAACCTTCCAATCTTCTGTCGCTCCCAACACCTTACAAACCGCCTTCGCGCAGGGGCAACTGACCGTCGTTTGAACGATGACTTAGTTTTACAGCAATGCGCCTACGCAGTTATTTGACAATGAGTAGGCAGGAATGACGAATGAATTTTTTATTATGTGTACTCCCCGTGTTCCCGTAATCGGTCTACTTTCTCCATCAAAGGACAGAATTGTGCGGTTATATGTGACCTATTCTTCCCCGTTCTGGCTACGGGTGGCCTTCCAAGGGGGCTATCATCGCGTGCGTCGTACCCTGTATGGGGCAGCAGCGAACGGACTGTGAACCCCACGACACACACAGTGCTGAACCAGGCACCAACGCCAGCGGCTGTAGAACGTGACAGTGTGACCATCGGGGCCGTGAACTAAGCTGGGAGGAAAGCGAGAGTGCGCGCATCAGGAAGGAAGGCACCCGACTCCGGACATAGTTCGCTGCCTACTTGGCCGTCGACACTCTGCTCCTATCTCAGCGCTATACCCGGATGTCGTCTAGTGGCACTTGCTTGGCAAATGTCATGGACTTCCGCAATAACGTTACGCACAGCCTCAGAACATAGTGGTCTGGAACTTAAGGCAGGCGCTCAGCCGCTGCCAGAGTAGACTGCTATGTCAAAGTAGCGGTAAAATTAGCATTAGCTCATCAATCTAGCAGCGTGACCTGCAGCGCGATATGACCACAGGGTTTTACTAATCTTCAGAGCTATTTGCACTCATTCACATGACTGAGAGCGTCTTTGCTCGTCTGTCGAAGTGTACTGGCCGTCTGCCCTGTAATCCTTCACGCTGTCGAGAGTATAATGGTGCGTTTTGGAGAGCAAGCTGCCGGGCTAGTTGGTGAAGCATGTTAAATTGAATTCAGCGCAAAAAAAAACAGACAAGGGACAAAGAGAGACACACTGAGACAACACGAGCGCTAACTACCAACTGTTTATTCATGCTGAAGTACAGGCGATATATAGGAAGGGAATGAAGAGCATGAATAAACAGCATGAATAAACAGTTGGTAGTTAGCGCTCGTGTTGTCTCAGTGTGTCTCTCTTTGTCCCTTGTCTGTTTTTTTTGCGCTGAATTCAATTTAACATGGTGCGTTTTGTTTAACAGTTTTACGTTTACAGTTTAACACTATAGCATATTATAGCAGTTTTATAAAACTCCTATGAAACTATAGCAGTTTTAGCATATACCAGGTCGGATGGCTAAGCACTAAGTAATGGAGGAGAGTATTTGAAGAGGGAACACCAGAGGAAGTTTGTGGTTTAACAATAGAACTAAAATACTTATTGAAATTTACTTTCGGGCCGGAATAGCAAAGGTTGGGACATTAGTTTCTCGTACACCACACAGTGCATGCTTGGCACGCGAAGCACCGTGATACTTACTCCGTCCGTGAACATCTCTATTGTTTCGTTAGTGGGCGTTGAGCGAGCCAGCTAATTTCCCCTTCACCATCGACGAAGATCGATTTCACGCCAGATTAAGAGGCCCGTTTTTTTTTCTCGGCTTTAGCTACACAGCAAGACCAGGCGAGGACGGGCAAAGCAACACTTGTCGGGAGGGCTTTCTCCTTCATAAAACAAAAGAAAACACAAACAAAAGAACAAAATAAGGCGCGGAGTGACAGCATTTTCCGCACCGCCTCGCTCGGTCGAGCCGTCACCAGCCAAATCTGTGGCGTCTGTCCTCGCCCTTCGATTCGTCGCACTCACTCGCTGTTGTCGGGTCCCGAGGAAGTGTCAGGTGACCGGCCGCCCTCCCATTGCGCCTGAATGAAACGCTCTTCCCTTGTCTCGTGCCTACTGTTTCGATGTATTTTGTGCGCTCCGTGTGTATCTTTTTTTTATAGTCCTCCGAGCGAATCGAACGCTGCGGTCCGGATCAATCTCTGTTCTCTTCCTCGCGTTTCTCTTCTGCTGTGCATCTGTGTGTATTTATTTTGTAGACGCATTGGCGCCGTCAGGCCCAATCCGCTCCACTTAGCGACTCGCCCAGGCGGTCATCCGGAAGGCCGAGGGGAATTCAGGGACGGGTGCACCGAAGGGCAAGGGTAGGCAGGCTCAACGACGGCGGCGAAGCGTCGACGCTTACGCCCAGAGGAACGGGCGAATATGCGATGATCCCCGTCAGGCTGTCGCAGGCTTTCGAAAGACTCGGGGGAGGAACGCAAGGGTTAGTGGTGGAGAGAGGAGGAGGGCATTCGGACGCATCGAGTGAGAAGGTGGCGTAACTTCCTGTGCTCCGACGTCGCTCTTGCGAGGCTCGGGGCAAAATACAACGAAAGGGGCTCGACCCTCGTAAGATAAGGACGCACTGGTGGAGGCGGAAAACGTCCGAAGTATAGCGTTGGGGAAGACTACTACTATTTTGTAGAGTTTCAGGGTATTAAATATATTTTCCTTGAAAGAGTATCGATTGCGGCTCAAGAGAGAGGCACAGTGCAAAACGGCGACCATCTTTTTTTTTTTTGTTGAAGAAAAGAATTGAATAAAAGGAAGGCCATACCTATCGTTCTCCATTACACCGATGGCACAGACTGAGTGCTGCCACCGTCAACATTTAGTCAAGCGGGTGGAAGCCGTATTTCTTTGGTGCGTATAATTTTGGTGCAGGTGTGATAATGATTTTGAGATCGCTTCCTTTCCGCTTTCTTCACTGGGCACGTTCTTGGAGCTCCTTGAATCTGGAAATAAATAAATAAATAAGTGAATAAATAAATGCGTCAATCAATAAACAATAATATAGGTGTGTACATGTTCGAGAATTGAGAAGGCGAACGTTAGTCGTACCTAAGAAAGAGGTTTTCCTATTGTAACCGCCTCGAGCATGGGGAAAAATTAACGGGGGCGATGCTTGTAGGCGTAGGTATTTAAAAAAATGCAAGAACCGCGCTGTATACTTAAACCTAATGAGTACTTGATTGCATGATACCAACATGCTCCCTTTTATACTGCTTTGGCCCGTACATGTCCTTCATAAGAACTCCTTCCAGGATACATGCATTCTGTTTATCCCATAACGTCGTCTACCTTTGGTGCGTTTCAAGCTTTGGTTTTGTATCTGGTGTGTTATAGTTGTATCTATTTCATTGAAGTGCTCGTACATGGCTGAAGAGAATGGGAAAAAATTTTGGGACGATTGGACATCTGATGCGACAATTCTGCAAAAGCAGTTGTAGTTAGCCTCGATGTTTGCTTCGACGCTTTAACTGTGCTGAATGCTTTTATTAAACGCCGAGATTTCACACACGCGACAGAATTTTTCTGGGGGGTCAACATGGGTGGAGGTGGGTCGCGGGTGGCGGTGGCTGTGTGGGCAGTCTCCTAGCGAGGGGGGTGCGGTAGTTTGGGGTGATGTGGCGGCTGGTGGGTGTTGTTTCAGGAGCGCAGAGGGCTTTACTGCGTCTTTTAATTCAATTGAGTTGTCGCTTTTCCGTTAATTGCTGGGTGGAGGAGAGAGAAGATAGGTGGGTTGGTGGTGGGTAGATTTGAACGAGATGATTATAGATGGCGCTTCTGGGGTTGCAGGAGGGTGAGGGTGAAATGGGCGTTGCATCGAGAGTGGCGGAGGTTGTGCAGGCAGGCCGGGCCCCTAGCCAAGGGGATGCGTTGAGGACGTGTTTGATGGGATTGCTTAAGAACGATGGTGGTTCAGGATGGAAAATCCTCGCTTGGAGGCTTTACTTCAACGCACATCACTCCTTCGCAGCCAAAAAAAAAAAACCGTTGTTATGCTTTGACGGAGCTTCGAATTGCCTAGATAATCGCCTGAGCGGTTTGACAGAGGGAACCAATACACATGGTTGTAGTACATTGTAAACACACATGGTTGTAACACACACTCGGTTAACTACAATGCGCAGACTTGTGAGCAATTGCGAACAAATATTAATGAACTCTCATGGAAGAAAACGTTGCACGCAGCAACATATTCCGGGTGAACTTAAATGGAATGATACGAATTGAGTAACTGGTGAACCTAAATTTGATCAGCGTGGACCGCACAACGTAACTTAGAGACTTCATAACCTGTAGTCGTCGCGTCTAGTGATCCGACGGGCTGGACTGGGGCGTATATTGACGACATATGTTTCATAAGTAATGATCTTGTTAAGTTGCGAGTAAAACATGTGTAAAACACGATACAAGTGTAGACTCTTATAGGCATACCCTAAGTCGGCTTTCCGGGACAACTCACCCCCCCAAAAAAATTCAGAACTAGTTACTAGCAATCTGTGACATTTAATCATTCCGACTAAACTTGAGAGTTGAACTAGTTATCAACTAGTTCAGAGGAGCGGCGCTAACGATGTTCCGCTGGAAGCATGTGCATTCGGCTGCAAGCTTAAGCCTACTCGCAATATGATGACGAGAACGTTTCGGCTCCTTGAGCAAGAGGGCTGAGCGTGAACGAATAGCTGCAGGTAGAGTGCTGGAACGTTAAACACTGCCAGAAGCCGCGTACACTGCCCCCTGCGAACGGACGCGCTCCGCGGTACTAACTCTCATGCAGACGGCGTCCAGACGTGCGCATCTGTTCCAAATAAAGGCGCTGGAAGAAGGAAAAAAAAACAAAAAACAAAGGATATCCACGCGAGAGTGTCTGTACAGTAATCGGCTAATGGAAGATAATTAGATTAGTTAACGCATCTAGCACCGCCGAGCTGTCCGGAGTCGTCCCAGCCGTTTCAGGACCTGCCTCCGGCAGAAGAACCCCTCCAAGCCCCGTGCACTCCGGCGAAAACCTCGCTGAGCATCACTCCCGGTTGGAGAGGAAGGATCTGTGATTGCGCTCGGGCGCGGTGTTCGTCTGCGCGCAGTCCGGGCTCTAGCCATAAACCAGGACTCCCCCGCTTCGAAATGGGATTACGGCGCCGTTTAGTTCCCAGGCACGGGAGGAAAAGGCGGCGGGGGACAAAAAAAATCGAGCATCCGCTGCGCAAGATGCGTTTCGACGTTACCCGATCTGGCCCGAAAGGGTTTTTGTGCTCCTTCGCCTCACGCGAAAGAAGCTCTGCGCGGAACACGTTGGCGTGCATAAAAGCAGTCTCGTTCGCTGCGCCCGGTACAGGACGATGGCTTGGGATGTAGTACGTGAACGGCGAGGAGCGTTCGGATGTGACGCACGTGCGCCAAAGCGCGGTCGAAAACCGTGTTATGCGATTCTGTCCAAAGCGGGACGTGAGGCAATGGCTGGGTTGCGGTACATGGCCACGGTCCTCAAGAGGACGTGAGCGCACAAAGAAAGTTCTTCGGTTCCTCTCATATATCTAAAAGCAAAAGAGATGCCAATACTCCTTGCTAGGGGTGTGGAGGTAAGAAAAGAAAAGGCTCCTTATTCTCCGTTTACTCGGTGTAAATGGGAAACTCGTTTGGTCACAAACAAATTGTTCCCTCTCGACTGTCTCAGGATGTTTGTTGGAACTGCTCGTCTGGAGTCGTTGCACGATTTGGGTGGATGTTGCGACGGACATGAAGCCTAGTCCTGTCGTTTCTGTATGGTATGTAGTTGCTTGCGGCTAATAATGGTTAATGTGAACTGTAACATTC
The DNA here is from genome assembly GCF_055824585.1 of Amblyomma mixtum. Lineage (NCBI taxonomy): Eukaryota > Metazoa > Arthropoda > Arachnida > Ixodida > Ixodidae > Amblyomma > Amblyomma mixtum. The sequence goes on from NC_143013.1 coordinate 48,903,230, forward strand.
CCCAACAATATGCGACTAAGCAGAGAATTCATAAGGAGTCACCATTTGTGAGACGTTGCGATTCGTCACTAACATCGAAGTCACAGCATCTGGAATGTGCTCAGTCATGATCGATGAATAGCTAATGTTTACTAAAGATTGTTTGAATACTTTTACAAGCCCCACATATCACATACTTCCTCTTGGATTTTTGATACCCTATACATTCAGGATGAAGTAGATCTGCCAGTACGTGAAGAGCTGCCGCTCAGACCTGCAGCGTCTATTGAAAAATACTTAGCTTGCTTCGTTCCGTAGCCAGCAAATGCGGCATCGCAAACAACAGTATCGGTGAAGGTACTGAAAATCATCACCAGTGTATAGTGCTGATTCAAATATTTATGAAATGGTTACGGAGTATTAGGAGCGCTTTTGTTTAGCGCTGTTGACCTGTTACTTCTGAACACAGCGTAAGAGATAACCGCAGCTTTCGTTATTTTTTTTTCTCAGTTATTCACTTTTGGTCATTTTCTCAACTGGATCGCACATGGATCCATTGCGCGGGCATTGTGCTTCCTGAGATCTGATGCCGAGGCTAATGTTCTTGTTAATGGAAGCGCTACGTTCACTCTTGGGCACCTTTGTGGCACTATAGAGGGGGCGTGCCTCACGGTCAAGCAAATATAAACTCGAAACAAGGCTCAAGAACACCTGAAAGCTCCATAAGTAGCCGCATTTCTCTTTACTACGTGTTTCTTTACTGTTCGTAAAGAAGTACTAACCACATTTCTTTCCCCGGTGCAACCCTCGTCATACCGCGGTTGAAGCACATATGATAGCCTAGCATAGTAGCTACAACACAATAATAACTTGAGGTTACTGCGCTGCTTGAGGTTAGGTGGCGGCTGTGATTTTGGAGCTATTGGGCGCGATCTGCCCTTTATTTTCAACAAGCATGTCTCCGCAGAATCGCTTCAACCGCTGTTTGTGGACTTCGGAAAAACTTAAGACTGGCGCCGTTATCTTCCCTCTTGAGAGTGCCTTAGTCCTGTCCGCACTACTGAGGATTAAAGGAACGCCGGTCATCACCCACATGATCGTAAATCGCTCACAGTAGCGATAGGCGCTGGCCTCTCATGTGTGGTTCTTGCCTTTCGTCACTTATCGCTTTTGGCCGGAAAACCCCTTCCTTCGGAACTTTCTGTGCTGAGTCACGACAGTCAGTGCCAGCGCAAACGAGCGATAGCGCTTGTATCTTTCCGTCAAAGATACGAGATAGCTCGTTCCCAGGCCCTCCATCGGTTTCACTGCCATACGCTCTTCCACCGTGATGAAACAGGCGATCTGACGAGAAAGTAACGCCTGCTTCAAATCACAGGGAAGTGAGAGAAGATATGAAGTGAGCTCAGTATTACTGAGTTCCAGTGAAACCATGAAGCCATGGACGAAGAGACCAGTGGAAAAGATAAGAAGAGGCTCGTTTCTGTGCTTTTTTTTTTTCTGGGTGATTTTCCATTGCGCTCTTCACGTAGAACACGTAGATTGAATGAATGGTTTCCGCCGTGAAGGATAGCGGGTGTGGCTGTTACTTCTTTTCTTTGCGGCAAGAAATGTGTTGCGCTTCTTCGCGTTTCCTGGAAAAACTATAGAAAAAAATCCAGGAAAAACTTCATTTCTAAAGCTGCACACCTTGAGAGTAAACTCTCCCTTGCCCTGTTTTATGTACTACTCCTTCATTCGTATTGCACGAGGAAAATTTTGAGAGGAATGCACAGGAAAATCGAAACGTGTGCAAAACGAGCGCCTACTCTAAAAAAACCTTGCATACGGCGGTGTGCCGCATATGTCCTCGCACGCCTGAGATGACGTAGACGCAGCGGCTGTATCCGCACGCCCAAGGTGCGCTACGCCGCCGCGGTAGCTCAGTGGTTATGGCGCTCGGCTGCTGACCCGAAAGACGCGGGTTCGATCCCGGCCGCGGCAGTTGAATTTCTTTGCAGGAGAAATTCTAGAGGCCCGTGTACTGTGCGATGTCAGTGCACGTTAAAGAACACCAGGTGGTCGAAATTTCCGGAGCCCTCCATTACGGCGTCTCTCATAGCCTTAGTCGCTTTGGGACGTTAAACCCCATAAACCAAACCAAACCAAACCAAACCAAACCAAACCAAGGTGCGCTACCTCGGCTACCGGCGGTGTTTCGTGCTCTTGGTTCATCGGACTCAAAATAAGATCTCGTATACACCGGGTCCTTCAGCGAACACTTTGAAAAGAAAATTTAAAAAATGTCGAAAAATAGACTTTTAGGGGTAAAATATGGCTTTTGCGGCATAGTATTACCAGTCCTGGAGCACACCAGAAAACCGATAAATCGTCATATGTAGTAAGCGGGTTAACTGATTTTTAATAATTAAGTTTTGAACTCTCACAGATAGGCAGCTGGTTGCAATCAGAGATTTGTAGCCGGTCGTTAGTAATAGCCATCGATATCAGTCTTTAGAATTTCGATAACGCAATTGCCGTCGCCGCTGTGGCTCGACAAAACTTGGCAGCATCGTGCGAAAATACATGGGCTTTCGAAAGTATCCACGCAAGACAACCCTCCGGTGGACGCAACTAGTCGAGTTACTAACAACCGGCTACAAATCTCTAATTGAAACTAGGCTCCTAGCTCTACTAGTTAAAATGGCCGCCGCGGTGGCTCAGTGGTTATGGTGCTCGGCTGCTGACCCGAAAGACGCGGGTTCGATCCCGGCCGCGGCGGCTGAATTTCTTTGGAGGAGAAATTCTAGAGACCCGTGTACTGTGCGATGTCAGTGCACGTAAAAGAACCCCAGGTGGTCGAAATTTCCAGAGCCTTCCACTACGGCGTCTCTCATAGCCTTAGTCGCTTTGGAACGTTAAACCCCATAAACCAAACCAAATATACTAGTTAAAAAGTTAATTATTCAAAATTGATGAACCAGCTTGCTACTTAAGACGATTCACCGGTTTTCTGGTGTCCGCCAACACTGGTAATACTATGCCGAAAAAGACATATTTGCTCCCCAAAAAGCCTACTTTTGAAAATTTTTGAAAGTGTTTGCTGAAATACCCGGAAAAGTTGCTTTTCAGAAGCTGCTCTACTACGCATTCGTCTTCAGTGCACATAGATCTATTATGATAATTGAGTGTACATATACAGCTGTTGAAACCTATTTATTTCTTCCTAATTAAATACTTAGTTATATGTGGAATAAAAGAAAAAGAAAACATCTGCAATTTTTCGCCGTAAGAGTATGTATGACGTCATAATGCGAATTCCACCTACATACACCAAGGAAGTGGCCATTTATATGACCACCTGAATGATGTACCCATGCATGTGTGGCACAAACAGCAATCGTTTGTTGCATTCGCGCTGTTTCGTTTTTTATAGGAACTTGTTCCCGGGTGGATCTTGCGCCCGCTAACGATACTGTATTAATTGAATTCCTTTAAAACAAACTATATTTTTTACGGTTTCGTTGTAGTTCGGAGACAGACCTTGTATAAATTGACGCCAAGTCAAATGTAGCGCTCAGGCCACCACCGGAATGAGTGAAAGGAAAAAAAACAAGAACACTACTATTCAGTAAATAAAGCTGCCGCGGTGGCTCAGTGGTTATCGCACTCGGCTGCTGACCCGAAAGACGCAGGTTCGATCCCGACCACGGCGGTCGAATTTCTATGGAGGTGAAATTCTAGAGGCCCGTGTACTGTGCGTTGTCTGCGCGTTAAAGATCCCCAGGTGGTCGCAATACCCGCAGCCCTCCACTATGGCGTCCCTCATAGCCTGGGTTGCTTTGGGACGTTAAACGCGCATAAACCATAAACCACAAACTATTCAGTAATACAACGAGCGTGCACCCGTCCACGAAATGCATCAAGTTGGCGGTGCTTTCAATGCTATTACGCTGTAGATGACGATGCCCTGGACGTTGTGCGCTTTTGAAAATGTCATTTGAGAGCAGGGTTGGTATTTGAATCGCAAGTGCGATCGGAAGGTTCTTGCCGGGATGAAAATGATATTAAAATGCAAATAATGTGCGCAATGGGTTACCTTTTCCAAAAATATTTCTTAGCTGTTTGAAGCGAACTGACTTGTTGACACTTAAACGTAAATTGTAGGCTTCAAAGTCCAAAGGGACTCATGGGCCATGAAGGAGGCCGGTTTCTCTAAGCTAGGTGCTCTGACATTGCACAAGCATGCAGGCGCTTTTGCATTTCGATTGCATCGAAATGCAGCCGCTGCGACCGTATATCGAGGGAGACGGAGTGTAATTGATTTTGGAATCGATCTTGGGATTGGGATCCAACGCTTAAAGCCACTAAGCCATCATGGCGGGTAGCTGGCAGTCGAAGAGAGAAAAAAAGAACATGAAAGTGCATAATAAGAAGCCTTCGGCAGTTAGTTGTTCAGAGCTTGCTAACGTAGTACACACGTCGCCAAGTCCAAAGCCACTTGGTCCACTCTTGAGCAAGTACGCATTCAATATAAAATCATGATTCAGGAAGCGTAGCGCTCCATTTTACGGAAATTTCATTCGCAGCGATGCCATTGCGTCTTAAACATTCACAGAGATAACGACGGAACTTGTGCTACCAAAGGGCCTACCCATTGTGCATGTGAAAGTTAGCCTGGCGCATTTTGCGCTGTAGAAAGAAGACACGCAAAGGATTCCCTCTGAGTGACACTTCTTTATGACGCGTTTTGCTCATTCCTACGAGGAAGGGCGATGTTGAGAGAGGCTTGCTGCCTCTAACGGACATTAGCCACCCTTTCCCGCTACTGTCTTCCTGCCAGTGAGGCGTGTGATAAGCGCGTGACTTCTTATCTGAGTCCCGTTGTCTACTGATACGTATTCGCTCTGGCGCCTACCCGTCTGAGCGGTCACCGTGACGTCGTTTGGCGTGAGCGGTCATCACACAATGCCTCTCACAAGGTCTTGTGCCCGCAGCGTAGCGTACACTGGGTAAATTGCATCACAGCCTCCTTCTTTTCAGCCTGATCCGAGCTCCGTGCTCGTCGCTTGAGGGTCTTGTGCGCGCGAGAAGTGGCGCTGATGAGGCGCGAAGCGCCAGAAACGAAATTTTGTAAGTGGAGAAGAAATGGCGCAAAAATTGTACTGAGAATTCATCAGAGTGTTTGTCATGCAGTAAAAGAAAGAAGTTATAAGTTTTAGAGACCTGAGCAAGGGAGCTCGATAGAGAAGAATGACCAGTCGTTCGCTGGATTACAGGACGAATCCATAAGCAACCCGACACTAGCAGCCTATGAAGAATGTTTGGTTTGGTTTATTGGGATTGAACGTCCAAAGCAACGCAGTCTATGAGGGACGCCGTAGTGAAGGGCTCGGGAAATTTCGACCACCTGGGGTTCTTTAACGTGCACTGATCTCGCACAGTACACGGGCCTCTAGAATTTCGCCTTCATTGAAATTCCGCCGCCGCGGACGGGATCGAACCCGCGTCTTTCGGCTCAGCAACCGAGCGCCCTAACCACTGAGTCACCGCGGCTGGTCTATGAAGAATGTGTCTATGTGAATCGTTCATATTGTACAACAAAATGATCATTAGAATTGCAACCATTTTGTGCACTGTGCCTGTGCTGACAATCTTCCCATACCAAGCGTGCTGTTTGCGGGTGGTTTTGTTGTAGAATTTGAGATTCTTTTTCCTCTATGCTAGCGGTGCATCCCGTTCTGGAGTATTCGTCTTATTGCATTAACCATCGTAGATGAATTCTTGCTTGGGTCACATATTGGCCTGCAAAATTATAAAACAAACAAAAGCACACAACTCGTAATTGCTCAATGAATATGTAAGGAAACGGATTAGATCTGCCCCGTGCCACTAAAACTGCACTATGCTTCCTTGACAGGTTTCCGTTCCATTTGTACCCTGTTCTTGGAAGACCTGGTCAACTGCGCTCGTCAACTCCGCCAAACCCCATGTTTGCACTTGGGGGCCCTTGTTACCTATTCGTACTGGCCAACTAGCATGTCGCACCTGTGTGCAGCATCGTGGAACGCCCTGATTTACGCTATTTAGATCGTAGTCGATCAGTAATATTTTACCTCTATACGTCCCATTCATTTTTACTTTCGTAACTGCGCTGGGCTGAAGGTCACTGTGTAATTATTTTTCTCGGTGGAAATCTGCACCAATCCACTATATTTTTTTTTTGTGTAACAAAAGAATAAACCTTCTTTTTACCAGGATTCCTTGACGTGATTACAAACTCCCGTCCACATGAGTAAAAGCTCGCCTTTCTCATAGCCAAGGACCCAGAAAAAAAGTGCATTCAGCATGTATTCGGAAAGTGCCGGAGACATAATCCTAATAGCGCTTCAGTGCAGAATTTTTTGAAACCAGGACAGGCGCCTTCTCCCAAGGTGCTAAGGCTTTTTTTCATGCTGAATACCACTGAAAACAACTGAACTCACTTTCTGACCAAACCTCGAGAATTTATTTTCCAAATTTTAATACTCACCCTCAAGAAGGGCGAGCTTTACTTAACTGAGCTCATTGGTCGTGGCAAACTAAGACGTTTTTCTGCTGGTGGTGAAAAGCGTTTATTTTGAAGAGACCCTGAAATGATTTCGAAAGGCACATTGCAGTACAACAGACCTGTACAGGTGGTCTTTGTGGGTACTGTAGTGAAATTTGAATGCTCCGTGGGGACCCTATAATTTAGAAATAATTTCTAAAAATCAGTCACAGTGGCTCGCAAGCGATTAGGACCACAACTTATCCACGCGTCCCTAACCCCGATGATGCCAGTGGGCAGAAGAGCCAGCCTTCAAGCTTGCCCCGTCTGCCCACTGATGTCATTGGGGTGCCCACTGATGTGATCGCCTAATCGGTTGCGAGCTACCGCGAGCAGCGAATTTTTTTAAAAATATTTCTAAATTATAGACTCCAATGCCCACAAAGATTACCTCTACAGATCTACTGCACTAGAATATGCCCATAGAAAACATTTCATGGGCCTTTAAGGAAGAGTGACCGGGGGAGAGTGGTCTGCATGGACGTGGTCCTCAGTCGAGGAGTCCAGGATGCACTCCAGAAGAAGAATCATACCTGTGATTTCAGGCTTCGCTCAGAAGGAAGCGAATGATGCAAATAAAGTAATCGTAGGAGCCACAACATGAAGTCGGCAGCAAAAGTAAAAGATATGAAATATGCTGGAGAACGAATTTTCGCTGTGCTGCCTTACCACATGGTCGTTTGGTAGCGATACCAGCGGATGCAGCGTGGACGTCCACTCATTCTTTCAGCAATTTGAGGTGACTGTCTTGTGTGATGGCGTCGAAATAATTTTTTTTTCACAGACCTGCACCGCTGTTTTGTCCCTATTGTGCTTTGACAACATTTTCAATATCCATGCAGTGCCAGGAACCCTGCGTTTGGTTGCATAAAGCTTCTTGTGCCTACATCGATCGAATAAAGCACAGCAGACAGCGCGCGAGGCACCGTATGCAGCATATCATTTTGAAGGTTAGCTCTCCGAACACGACGATGCGCGTGAAGTTAAACTTGACGTTGTTCTCCGCTCATATCGTGGCACTTAGAGAAACGGGTCTGTCATGTAAAGTAAGCATGCTTTAACACATTCCGTGCAGGAAGTGTGCGCTATCGCAATCTCAATCCTTATAACCACGATAGCAGCTGCGTGCCCGGTATCTCAAAGTATGACGAATGTGCTTAGAAAAGAATTGCAAGCGCAGCTTAGAACCTTGCTGAGGAGCCTCTTTTCGTTCTTTTTTTTCAGCTTCGTTCTTCACTTCCGGGCCCTCCCGTGAGCATATTACTTCATTAAAGGTTCACTACAGAGGATTATGAGCTTTTTTTTTTCCGCGGGAACTCAGTCTGCACGCTCGAAGCATTCTTAGAAACTTCTAATTATTGTCCTGTGTGGCCTATTTCCCTATTAAATCGAATTAAACGTCCCAGTTCCCGCCTTTTTTTTTTTTTTGATCTGATCTCCGAAAAGAGGAGGAACGCGTGGAGTGCCTTTCAGCCAGTCGCTTTCGGTTTTGGTTTGTTTTTTAGGTTTTCCTGAATAAATAGCTTCAGTCGCAGACAACAGCCGCAAATTAGGCCCTCGGAAATAAAGATACTCGTGGACTCTTTACGTATCACTCCACCAATGACAGAGCGGCAAAACACCACTCTACTGGCTGAAAGGCACTCCATACGGAGTCGATTAAAAAAAAAATGAAATATTTCGAAGCCTTTAAGAATGCTTCGAGCGTGTAGATTGACTTCCTACGGTAAAAAGACGAACTCAGCTCTGAATCCTTTTTAGTGCACCTTTAAGGGAGCTTCGGCTAGAAATCACTCCACGGTGGCTCAGTTGCAACGGCGTTCAGATTCTTAGGCCATGGTCGCCGGAACAAACTCAGGCCTCGCCGGCGGCATTTCATCGAGGCGAAGTGCAAAAACTCACACGTGCTGTGGGATGTAATTGTATGGTGAATGAATCCTAGATAGTTGCAATCAACCCAAATCCATCCCTTTCGGCCTCCTCAGTCCGCTTGTAGGTTCGGAATGTTGTGACCGCAGCAGTGGCCTTGTGGTTTGAGCATCCGCCTCGCGTGCGAGAGGTTCGGGGTTCGAAACCCAGTGCCACTGTGTACCCACCGGCGATAATGTGGGCGCAAGCTTTGACCTGGCCTGGATCTCGCCTTCACTGGGGTGAAATGCTAAGGAAATCGGTCTTTGACACCATCTTAAGCACACGAAAACACCCTGTGTCATTGCGCCGTTTGTCTACAGGTGACCTTGTGCTATAAAACGCCACCATAATCATAATCAGGTTCGAAATTTTAAACCAGTCGGTCGTGCCGAAACCACGCACATTTCGAACGCCGTCGCAAATGCTGTCGCAACAAGTAGGCCGGGTCCCATGCCCGGCAGTGAGGTGCGTGAGAAGATAGCGCCAACGTGTGTCCACTCCACAGTATCGGCGCCTTTGCAGAAAGCCTTGAGAAGCGCCGTCACCGAACGCTCAGATGGTGCAGATCTTCCCCACCCCTTCGAGGAGAGATATTCCCTTGTTGAGAGCGCGCTAATGGACACTTCGGGCTCGACCTCCCTCTCTACGAACGGCGGCGAGGCGTTTGATCGGAGTCGAGAGCCGCGACACAGACGGCCAACGTGTGAGTGGGGGACATCCCCGGCCTTCGGCGATAAGATATCGTGGACAGCTCGTCGTGACGTCACGCGCTCACTGACTCCGATAATCTCCAGCATTCCGCGTGACTCGGAGCGTGTTCTCTAACTGTCAAGCTGCGTTGGCGTCAAAGGTTTCTCGAGCCAGCGCGTAGAGTCAGGGCCCACTCTGTGAACTTGCGCCGGTTGTTGCTCCTGCCTGCAACATGTGCGGATTCTTGTCGTTGCTACATCGAAGTCACGTCGCATTTCGTTATCAGCACTGACGTCGCATGACGCTACGAGTGGTAGGATATGAGGGCGATAAAATGGATTAGTAAAAAAAAATTGCGGGAGGATCAAGTCTTTCGTGGGCCAGTTCTGCAAAAGCAGTTGGATTTACCCTCTACGATTACTTTGATGCTTTTAGTCTCATGAATTATTTTGCTCCAAGCCGAGGCTTCCCACACGCGGCAGAATTTTCTGGAGGGGGATGAAGGTAGGCGGAGGTGGGTGGGTCGCTCTGCTGGACAGTAGAGGTGGACTGATGGTGGCGGTGCGTTTAAAGCCCCTTTCTAGAGAAGTGCGGTGGGGAAGTGGCTGGTTGGTGGTGCTTCTTAAGGGTGGATGCTTCATTCTCTGGGTCTAACTAGCGTGTTAGTATACTAACACGCGCTGAAACTTTCGCAGTGGGATTAATACTGCCTACGCTGTGCAATCCTTTCAATACATGGCCTGGACATATGATCACGATGGCTGGATTTGAAGGTCGCAAGTGCAGATTGGAAGTGGGTGATCAGAGGCCCACTTCGTTAAGTATTTAACCTCAAAGAAGCCGAGCGCCACGCCAGGGGAAAGCACTCAGTCATTGCAAAGCCGCTTAGTGCCCGACGAAACTTGGATCAAGCCTCACATTTTTCGCATACAAGTCTGGTGTTGAAGGTGTTTCGGCTGCTGTTGCGGCCTCTGAATCGTAGTTTTCCTTTTCCGGAATAGAATTGGTCAGAAAAATTGCGTAAAATTTCTACAGCCACGAGACCTAACGCTACCTGTCGACTAAAGCTCCCAGTGGCTTGTGCCATTGTCCCAGTGTCTTTAAGCTGCACTATATCGGAGCGGAACGGAGAGAGCACGTGGTCTTCAGTCGTGTTGCCAGTATCCCAGCAAGTAAACGGTGGCCACACTGGCCCTAGGCTCGACGTGACGTTACTTTTGATGCAGTTACATTACAGTTGTCGTCACACCAAAACTCCGCCGACGTCTGTGATGAAGTTTGCTGATCGGTTGAGTTAGATCACGTGACCTTGTGCGGTCATCACCACCTGCCCACCATGGCTGGTAGCAACGTGGCTACCGGATTGTGAGCCCCATTGTAGCAGGCAGAGGACAACTAAATAATTGACTGTTTGGGAGAAGGGATGATGATGATGAAAACTTTATTTCCACCGATGTAGAAGGCCTCCATGGCATGGATGTAGAAGGCTCCATGGATGTAGAAGGCCTCACCGCCATGGCACGCAGGCCTAGCGGACCGGGGCCGGGACCTCCGCGACTAAAGACTGCTGAAGATACATAGGTTTTTCGCCTTCTAGATACATAGAAACTATGTATCTTCGCGGCGTCAGCTGCCAGGCGACTTAACCTTTTGTTGTTATCACAACCTAGATAAAGAATTTAAATCTTAAATAAGAAAATGATGTGATATATGCAAATCTCGGCACCGTCACAGATTGGCGCATATCTGCCACAGAAGATAGCAGTACGAGTTTTGCGGTTGATACCGAAAAATGCAAAGACAGTGTCGCAAACACGAACAGAAGTTGCAAAAGAAGCTGAGAAAGATGTGAAACCTATTGCTATCACACTCCAATATTAGGTGGACTTAAGCACCCCCATAATTTCTTGCATGAATTATTAACGCCATAGTCTCAAGGATACCCCTGCGCAGAGAAACCGGCATCGTCATCTGCGTCCTCGCTGTGATCTAAAAATCCCCGGAGAAGCAACCAAAGTAAGCCACCTCGGTCACGTGACCTTGTGGTGTGTCCTCAACCTGCCCACCGGATTGTGAGCATACTGACCACCGTCGCACATGGCGGTGTAATTAATTATTGGTCGCTAGAGGTCGCTCGAGAAGAACAACCTGGGTTGCGCAATCCCCACGGATGGCAGCACCTGCGATCGCAGGGCAGTGGTGCATCTTTAAAGGGCAACTGAAGCGGTTTTACAATTCGATGAGTTTAATGCTGCCGATTGTGCGAAATGTGCTGGTAAAGCCTGGGAAATCATTTTGCTCTAGCATTTGAAATGGTGACGTAATCGCCGAATAAAGTCAGCTTCTCTGAAGTGCGCAGCGACGGGCAGAGGCCCCGATAATGACGTCACGTATGACGGCACTACGTTTCCAGCGAAGAAACGGTTATTCCCCTGCCGCGGTGGCTCAGTGATTATGGTGCTCGGCTGCTGACCCGAAAGACGCGGGTTCGACCCTGGCCGCGGCGGCTGAATTTCTATGGAGGCGAAATTCTAGAGGCCCGTGTACTGTGCGATGTCAGTGCACGTTAAAGAACCCCAGGTGGTCTAAATTTCCGGAGCCCTTCACTACGGCGTCTCTCATAGCCTGAGTAGCTTTGGGACGTTAAACCCCATAAACCAAAACCAAACCACCGAAACGGTTATTCCATGGAAGAAAACCGACGCCATCGAAGGGGAAGCTCACGATGCATTGTTTGGCACCATCTGACGACGCACAGCAGCATGCAGGCGAATGCAGCCGACATCTGAAATTTCGGCAACGATGACGTCACTGCCGGGTTTCGTCGCACTCCCCCAACGTAGTGAGGATAAGTCTAAACATCGTCGCGGTTTTAATCGACGATTATGTCACCATTTTAAATGCTAGTGCAAAATACTTTGCATGCTTTATCCAGAAGCTTGATAGATTCGACTTATTGAATAACCTCGAAATCTCAAAAAACCGTTTAAGCTTTTCTTTACCCACCGCACCACTGCGCTAGGAGCGGTATGACGACTTCCAGGGATCTATGAATGCAAAGCTGACAATGGCGAATCCCGCATATATTATCTTTAACCCGTTAAAGCTATCGCGTCATACCATTATGGCGGTGCCTAAGCCCCTCCAATTTACTTGAGCGTGAGGCGCTGGAAACCATTAGCAGAAAAATAAGCTCACTCGCAATTCCTAGTGTGCTGACTGTTCTGGAACAGCGATTAAAGCGGTCACGAATTCTAAAAAGCCTAATGTCGCGCCAGCACGCCCTTTATAACGGTAACAATGGTGATAGTGTTAGGTCGCAGCATAAGCACCCGATTAAAGTGACGCATAGAATGTGGAAACGAAAATTCGATTCGGTAATGCCACTGATCGCCTTTCACGCTGACTTCCCTGGAAGTTCGATGAATAGTTTGGGACAGTTAGCCCGGATATAAAGTCCTGGTTCCAGTGGTATATCATTAGCGCTAAAGTTGCATGGCAGGGTTATGCAGCAATTCGATGTAGCGAGTCATGCGGAAAATGCACCATGTCTACGAGCAGACTCGCTGCAGTCACACCACTCCCTTCCTCTTTCGCAACTACATTGTTCGAAATCTTTCTCATTTCGGGTTTCCCTCATTCGAACACGCGGTGCGCTTGACGCGTTGAAAAATTTAATTTCTATGTAAATGCGAATGCAAATGAATCTGCGCGGTGCCGTATTGCCAAGTGTTGCGAGGAAATGAGAGAACTGCTGGTGAACCTCTGCCTATCGTGAACAACCGGACATTGTGTTGGGCTCAACGCGCGGCGAGGATTAATCCGCTGTCGCACCGCAGCACCTACACGGAGACGGAAGGCTTTCGCGTGTGTTTGAGAGTCACCGCATTTCTTGCGCTTGTGTCTGGTGAGCACCCTCACAAGCGCCCTCTGAAACATGCTTCTGCATACGCTCTAAGGCACGCACATGGACATGAGCTTCGAATTCTTGCTTCGTGCCAGCATGCTTGTCAGGAATATTCAAAATAGTCGGCAATAGGTTCGGTTTAATTTGCCTTTCCACAAAGCACAATCTGGAACTCTCTCGGACTGCGAACAGACAACCATCGTTGAAGTTTAGCGAAATTGGATAGTGAGGTGGCTGTACACAGCAAGCTTTTATGGCAGCAACGCTGGCCATGACTACAATGCTAACGAGGAGCCTGGCGTAAGCTGTACCACAGCTTAGAACAATGCCTTTTAAGAATGACTATTCTCTTACGAGACAAATCAGGAGCTACAATGAATCCCATTAGAAGGGGATTGCGATAAGAGTTTTGAAGGCTTGCAGCGTGGCTACTAGCACTTAAAAACAGTGCGTGTAACTGAATTTCTGATACACGTGTTTGTGCAAAATGGATCGCTGCGGCACCACCCTTGCCGGCTTTGTCGCTCTTGAAGGGAAGGACGGCACGCTATCAGTATAAATAATAGACTTCTTCACGCGTTCCAGTTTCGAATTTACTTAGTTCCTTTCGTTTCGTGCTGGGTGTGCTCTTCGTCTATACTCTTAATCTCAGTTCCTCAGAGACTTTTATGGTTGTAAACAAGTTCCACGAAAACTCTCTGTTCCACATATTCTATCTGCAACAAGGCTCTTTTCAGTTTTTTATTAGGAACGCAGATTTTGCAGCCTCTTTCTCGCTTTCTGAAGTGCAAGTTATGTGGAATGAGCCGATATTAGCTCATCGTTTTTCTTCAATACGGTTAAGTGGAACCTGGTTCCAGTTACTTCATGGTGCATTCCAGATATAACTGGGTCCCTGCTCACGAGAGGAAATGGAGACGAGCGTTATTTCTTTAGTCTTTGGGCACACGACCAATGCGCACGTGAGGTGTGGGAGCCATTGGGCTTAAATTCGGTGGCGTTTCAAACCTCTGGATTCTCCTTCGAAGCTTTGATTTATAAGAAACGGACGTCTCTCCCGCAGCTAAGCGTTCCCACCAAAGTGGAGCCACCGCTCGCTTCGCCTAAGATGGCGTAGCTCCGGTTCGACTGGGACCTTCGTCATGACCTGGCCAGCTACCCCGCTGGCCGGTGTCCATATTGTGATTCCTCTTCGTGCCGCTGGTTACGCGGAAATGTCACAACGAACTTTTTCTCCGTCCGTGAATATCTTCTTCGTGCTGCGGCCTCTTCTTCCTGGACGTGTACTCCTGTGCAGTTTGGATGCTCTGAACTTAAGCTACGCTCGCCAAGAAAGGCACTTCTCCTCCTCGTCGAGGATGCTGCAGCGGCGGCTAGCTCCCCATGGCCTTCGTAGGCGGTGGTTTGTGTGTGTCAGGTGATGGCTCGCGGTTCCTGGACTTTCTGCAGCTTTTCGCCGTGCCTCATAGGATTGAAGCATTCAGGAGGAATAAGCATGCAGGCAGGCAGCCCACATACAATGGAAAGCCAGTCTGTGCCATTTTTTTGTGTCCGGTAGTGCTTAGGCACAAAATTTCGGATGTCTAGAACTGCTTCAGCCTCTTCACGGTACGATGTTGAAGTCCTTGGGGCAATTTGACTTTAGAGGTTGGTTTTTATGTGTTAGTTTTAGTACGTGTGGTTTTTAACACATGACGATTGTCCGAGAAAGCTCTCTGTCTTCAATAATACTTGAATCTACGAAAGCTTCGAAAGCCGTATTACGAGGTTAGGTGCGATGCCTGTTAGCCTAACGGTTTTGGAGCCCCTCGGTGGGGCGATTTTCGCAAAGTCCCGCTAGAGGATTCGAGGTAGTGCAATTTGTGAATCCAGACATCGGATAACGTCAGGAGATAGCTTGGAGCATTGCCGAATTAATGCAGGTACTTAAGGCTTTATCGTTGTCCTTAAAATCAAGAACACAAATTGCCACCAACACAGAAATATGCCCACAAACACAAACATATGTCCGGTATGCTGTGAACTCGAAACCAGAAAACGTTTCATTCTTCCGTGTCGCAGCACTTCCTTGCACCTGAAAATATATTTACTTCTCTCTGAAAGCTGAAGCCCGGAATCCTTCTACGTCCTCCCTTACTGATTCAGGCTCCCCTTCTCTATTAACAACATATTCAGAAATGTTACAACATTTGCGCCTTGAAAGGCAGACACTCCCAAGGCCCGCTAAGGGTCTCAGTAAATCAGAGGAATGTCACCTTCGCAGGCTACAAACTATGTCTTTCAATAGTCCAGCTACGCTTCACACCATTGAGCCCGAGTCCTTTTCGGCGCTGTGCAAATTTTATGGTCAGATGGCAAACCTATACCATATGGTATGGGCTTGTCAGAAAAATGACAGCATTGACATCATAAATCAGCCAACGCGGGAGGGCTGGGAGGCGGCCCTGTCCAGCTCGGACTTCGAGGAACTACGAGCCCTCGTCGCCAGAGCACGGGTAGCGGCTATCACCAACGGCGTCCCGGACTAGGGACCCGATCAGCCTTCCCTTCAACTAAGGCATTGTGGCTTTCAATAAATGTTTTCATCATCATCATCATCTCTGAAAGCTGGGGTTATCTCTGTTCGTGCAAATTTATAGCCATTCCGCTCTACTCAAGTCGGCTTCAGCCTCAGCATTTTTCGTTCCTCCTTTCATAAGTTCTTCGAAACTTACAGAAAGCCCAAGTAAAATGCTTTAGGTGCAGCCTATGTTGTGGTTTCCAACTCCGATGTTCTTTGTTTTCTGATTTCTGGGTGCGAGTCATTTTATTTTTCTCATGGCAGGCTTCATATTTATGCTTTTTTCTTGTTGCATTTGTGCGAGGCAGTGAATTTGTACCGATTTTAACCAAGGCAAAATCCCTAGACCCAGGCGTTTCCTGGCTATCTTGGCTTGCAGCTTTTTTGTGTGTGTTGTACCTTGAAGTTTTTTATGAATTTTTAAACCCCACTCCTGCAATAGCCATAAGAGGGGCTGTAATATGTATAAGTAAATAATAGACAACCTCCTTAACAAGCGCAAAATAAAACTGAGTCCTCGTTCGCTCCATTATTATGATATTGAAGCCTAAGATTTAACCGGACGTCCAACTTAATCTTGCAAAAAACAAGAGTACAAAAAAAAAGATTTGAACTGAAATAATGTTCCGAATTCTACTGAAGACAATGAAGGTGATGCTTGATGACATCAAGCCAATGACCTTCTTGCAACAGCCTAGTACCTACCGCTCGCGGGACATGCGTCGCGCGGACAGTTCTTGTGTCGCGGACAGTTTGCTGTCGCTATCTCTGCAATCCCTGGCGAGGTTAAGTGCTTTCGTTTTCTGTCGCCGGTATCAGCACCGTCTGCCATTGCAGCCAGCTGGCAGACGCTTAACACCATGTGTGCTATGACAAACATTTCTGAAGCGCCGCACTTCGAGAGATATGTTGACGGAAGAGGACGAAAGCTTTGCTGTTGACCTCTCCCTAATATTGTTTTTTTACCGGCGCGGTGTAATTGACGTCACTATTATATAAGCACAACCAACACCGTTCGTGTCGTGTCTTCGATGCTCTCTGCGGGCTGCAGATATCTGAGGGGTGTCCAATAACTCTAGCCTCTCAGGCTGGGAGTTTTGAAATAAGGGTTCGAATCGAGGGACGTTCCATTCGAATGAAAGTTTGTAGTTAAGTTTCCTGAAGGGTACTTATATTTTCGATATTGAACCCACTACCGGTTAAGCACCTCCGGCGTTGGTTTATGCGTATTGCCGTCGAAGAATGAGTATGCCTATTTGGCCCCACCCATGCTATAGCTTGGGCCTTATGCCATCTAACTTTTTTTTTTTTTACTGGAATATCAGGACCAGTGGCAGTGGGCACAAATGACGGCGCTGTCCGTGTGAAGTCTCCTCCCTGTAGCAGCACCAGCCCGTTGCCACTGCGCTTCACAGCGCAGTGGCAACGGTATAGCGCTGTGAAGGCAGACATTTGCTTTTATAGCTTTGCCTTGCATGAAGATATAAATCGTTTAAGTCACTTGGAAATAGATTGGTGAAAGAAACATGAACAAATATATATATTATACAAATGTTGCATACGGCTGCTTTGATTTGTTCATAAAATTTCGACTTTATGCTCTATTTTTGAGTGTGTTTGAATGAGAGTTCGGTGACAGACGGGCTGACAACGGCTTTCACCTCCCAGAAAGCCGTGCGCCTGGTTGAGACCGCATGCACCCTGAATTGCATTGTTTTGATGAACCTGAGGCCCGATGAACAAGGATCGCTTGTATGAATGACTGAGCCCTGAAACGCAGTCTACAAGGTGGCAAGGTGCAGCTAGCTTGTACTGTCAACGCAGTATGCAGTCACACGTCGAATGACATGGAGTGCTATCAATGCCTGCTTTCCCTGCTTATGGGCGTAGCTCCGGTGAAAATATGCACCCTGAATTGCATTGTTTTGATGAACCTGAGGCCCGATGAACAAGGATCGCTTGTATGAATGACTGAGCCCTGAAACGCAGTCTACAAGGTGGCAAGGTGCAGCTAGCTTGTACTGTCAACGCAGTATGCAGTCACACGTCGAATGACATGGAGTGCTATCAATGCCTGCTTTCCCTGCTTATGGGCGTAGCTCCGGTGAAAATATGCCCAGGTAATTGGGTCAATATTGGAAACGTATTGTTAAAGGCAGGTCTTACAAAGGGTCGCAGTGAAAACATCCAATTGCACTACTGAGCCGATTAACTGCGTGGGTATATGTTGGCTGAGGGTCAGATGCAAAAACTATGAGAGTAGCGTATTTTCCGGTGCGCCGATCACGAATTATACGCAGAAAATATTAAAATTATGTTGTCCAAGGAGTTTCAAATATCAGGGCCGCACTGCATTTTTCTTCTTAAAATCTCTCAGTATAACATGTCATACGCGACAGAGAGAGAGAGAGAAAAAAAACTTTATTTACACAGGAATTCTGGGCACGCCCCAGGGTCCCCGCACGACCCCACTGCACTCAAGTGTTTATGTTCCTGAGGTCCATAACACTGGCAGCACAGCCGGTGGCGATGGTCTGCACGGCCGGGTCCTCCGAGCGCAGCAGGGTCTCCCAGTCCTCCCAGGTCTTGAGGTTCTCTAGGTCCCGCGGGGGAGGGTCCGCCGGGCAGAGGGAAAGGATGTGGAGGGAAGAAGCGACCTGATGCTCATTATGACGAACCTTGTACTGGCCACACTTGCGCTCTCTTTCGTTTGCCATCGCTTGGATTACTGCTTCTATGCATGCTCAATTCACACTGCTGTACAGCTTTTACGCGTGTTATACGCCGCTGCTATCGTGATTTCGAAGATTATATACCGCTCGTGTTTTGTCCTTATATACAAGTACATAATGTCGCTGATAATCCGATGTCTGTGTTTATTAACGATTGCACTTATTATGCTGTTCCGCTCTGCGGGAAGATAAGTTCAGTGCAGCTGTAATGCACTTGCAATGTTTTCGAACAGAAAGGTGGTCGTCTGTCTTTCAAACTCGGGATTGGTAAAAAAAATGTTGAGCCCGCGGAAGGTCTCAAGTAAATCCGTACAGCAACAAAGTAGGCCAGTGTGGTAATGAAAGTAAGGACTTGGTCTTTTTTTAGAGTAGTTTGTGGTAATGGGGGGCGACGTGAATATTTTTAGCTTAAGCAAAACTTCGTATGCTCTAAGCGCTTGTACTTTTTGTAGCGGATTTAAAGCCTGGCCGCTGCGGACTGCCGCATTTTCTCGTGCATGGTCGGCACGTTTCGTTCTCAATTTTACCGTGGTGGAGTCTTACAGGGGTCAGGATTTAATGCCTGTGCAAACAGTATAGCATTGCTGAAACTTCACAGAGAATAATGAAACACCTGGTGACAAGCTGCTAACTTTTATTCACTACTCCTCGCTGGGTTTGCGTCTCGTTGTGGTTCGATTACCTGACCTCATCAGCGCGCTTTCAAAAGTGGTGATTTTTCGCGTGCTTCATGGCATTTCAAATAGCGGCCATATTAAAGACCTTTAAGAGCATGTCCGCCTACAACCAACGCTACGTGTTCAAATTCCGAGCGCTGACTTGTGGAACAGACGTCCTCTTCAGTCACTCGGTCGGTGACATTTTTTGGCTCCCCTCGGCCCTTCGGCCATTCAATCGCTGCAGTAGCATCGCAACTTCACAATGTATGGGTAAAAGCACCACCACTACTACTACTACGATGAATGGGCGGCTGACATATACGGCGAGCGATTGCAGCATGCTCTTCATGTCTCCAGGAATTACCGTCTAGACCATCCGCGCATCGGCATGTCAGGCATTTACCTGATCATTCAGGTGCACCGAAAACTGTTGAGGACCAGAAGGGCCTTAACTATGTCGCAGTATGCTTCCCGGTTTGTTCCGCCGCACAGTCCTTATGCAGTCAAGGAGCATTTCTTCCGATATCCCGCCCGTGTCTTGAATGCAGGAAAATGTCTTTTCGGGAAACTGTATCTTAGGTAGAGCGTAAATTTGAAACACCACGTATATTGAAAGTAAGCTATCGTGAGCCGTGATGCAGAGGATAACCGTACATCGTCGTCGTTCGCCGCCTGTAATGTATATAGTGACCCTGTTAGCACCCCTTGAGTACTCAGTGTAACTCTCTGGCGCATTGAAATAGAAAGGGGTCTTATCTGCATTTATGATCTGCAAGAAATTGTACATGTGTTTCCGAAGCGCCTTCACAAAATGACGGATCTTCAACAGCTTATACTGATATTCAGAAGGTAGCCTCTGGGACAACATCGTTCGACGGCGTATGGACTGTTGTAGCTGGTTTATAAATCTTTGAACCCCTTTTCAGCTTGCCTTGAAGTTCGCTGGTGTGATGTCCATGTGGCGGGTGATAGCTTTCAGTTGACACCACGAAGCCGTTACACCTGGTGGTACGAATGTAATTAAAGAGCTCCATTTCAGGTATCCGAAGCTTGCGTAGCTTTCCGCGCAAAGCCTTTCGGGTTTGCTTAGTCGCACTGATATCATTTTTCGGGAGACGCCAAGAACGCACGCTATTCTCGTGGGCTCCTTACTTCCGTCCAGCTGCCCTATAACTATGTTCCTCAGCGTAGGCGGTACTTGAAATTCGAAGGCCACAGCAAACGGCATCAGGCGCCCACCCAATCCCTCCGACAGTTCGCGCCCGACAGCACATGATCTGCAACACCACACCGCAACAAAACTGAGGATTGGTAATGCTAGGCGCAACGCGCGCCACGTATTCGTAAACAAAAGAAATACGGAGCCACCCGGCCGTTCCGCAGCAACAACACTGAAGATGGCATATGGCGGGAAAGCAGCTAGCGCCATCCAGTAGCCGATTGAAGATTTGGGACGTGCTGGTTTCGGTCTCTTTTTTCCCACGATATCTGCGTCCCAAAGTGGGGGTGTGGGCTTTACCAAACTCTGGGCTTTACACCAGTAAATGCGTGGTATACCGGGTGTGAACAATCTAATTCTTAAGCCAGAATTTAGTCACGCTCGCTATGCAACAGATTGTCACTACAGTCCGGAAATTACGGCAATATGTGATTAGCGAAGCTTAATGGAGGCTTGTATGCTTTTAGCCTAAAAAGCACCCGCCTCATTGATGGGTTAATGTGAACGGCTGACCCTGAAGTGAGCAGGTGTCACTCATAGCCACGTTTCGGCTTGGGACTGCATCATGTCAGTGGCAGCCGCCATCGGTACCTCTGCCCGATGAAGTCCATGCGGGCCCTGTTCTGCCGATTTTCAGACTGGTTTGCATGTTTTTGCAGTGTGTCAGAGCAAGTTTTAGCAGATTTTTTGTTGTGTGCCGTTATTTTTATAACTGTGCTCAACGACGGGGCCAAACGAGCAAA
Organism: Amblyomma mixtum; assembly: GCF_055824585.1. Taxonomy (NCBI): domain Eukaryota; kingdom Metazoa; phylum Arthropoda; class Arachnida; order Ixodida; family Ixodidae; genus Amblyomma; species Amblyomma mixtum. The sequence continues at coordinate 48,924,198 of NC_143013.1, forward strand.
GTGTTATTGACGAGTTGGGGGGACACTTCATAATCTTGATGTTTAGAGGGTAAATGTATTGGATTGCTCCCGGTCAAAATTATACAAAAAAGTACTGGCTATATGCAGCTCTTAACGTTGCTAACCCTCCGCCCATTTTATTTTTATTGTATACGCAGGCAACGCCTGGAAATGCGACGCCGCGCTGGTTCGAGCCATTCAGGAGCTCTACACAAGGATGGTGCAGGTCATCGGTAGACCACAGTGCTACCTGGAACCCGAAGACATCTAGCTCCTGAACTTCGAGACAGTTTCTTCCTCTGAACGGCCGGGTCGACCTGGGCGGCCCTGGGTGTGCCCGGTGCTTACAGATGTTCTTACCCGAGTTTCAGCTGTTGTACATTAGAGTCGTGCTTGAAGGCCCCTCGCCCCGCCACTTAAATGATGCTATCACCGGAATGTAGAGAAGAACATTTTGGAACACAGCGACGGGTATAACGCCTGTGCTTCATCGTCGTTCTTTTTTTTTTCGTTCTTGTCTTAAAATGTCGGCAGCCAAATGAACTTCCACTGCACGGCTTATCGATCAACCAAAACATTAAGAAGATATTTTTTACCACCGAGAAAATTGTGAAAAGATAGGCAATGTAATATTTAATTATTTGCAGGCATGCGGCTGCTTTCTTTCTGTTTTGCCTTTGAGATGAGGAAACAGTGCGCATAACCTATAATAACCTCACTTATCACCGACACACTAAAGAAACTTAACTCAAAACCAAAAGCTAGCAGCTGGACAAAAGTCCCTTATTGTTTAGCCAATACGTTCAGCCGCTGACGCTACTAGCGCAAACCAGCCCAGATTGGTTGTCTGTAGATGCGCAAAGGAGATGAAAACTCACGGCTCCCGAAAAAAAAATTACAAATGCGGGAGCGAGGCAAACGTTGATATTTAAGGAGAACTTCCTACATTAGGGCCGTTCGAGCACTTTTTCGGGCTGAATTTTTTTATTTCATTTTTTTCAGCATCTAGACACGCTTTGAAGCATTTGTTATAAAACAAAGAGCTGTTAAAGCAATAGCTGTTGACAGAAAGGCATGATACGCTTGTCTTCGACTGAATAGTCAACCTACGGCGCTAGCTGTGTTACCGAAAGGCATCAAGGATTCATTATGCACAGATGCCACTAGCACCACAGTTGCTACGAACGGCGTTCGTCTTGAGAAATAATGCGTCCGTAGGACATCCGAGAATAACATGTCTCTGCTTGACGCACCGCAGATAAATTGATTAAAGTGGTTCTGTATCAGCCTCATTATCTGAAACGTAATCCTATCTTTAAATATTGTCGTTTGACGGGCCTATTACGTGAAGTTGTGAGTTAAGGATTCCCTCGAAACACATTACGTAGCCTGCGAGCGAAAGTGTGCTATATTTAGAGGTCGCCTTTGCCCGCTTCACTTTACTCTTTAATACGTGAAGGTTTTAAGAGGTAGATAATCTATTTTGTTCGTTTTCACTGCGACACAGTGTTGTACATCCTACTGCCGATTTTTTTTTCACTAACAGTCGAGCTCACTTATAACGACCACAAGTATAAAAAGCACTCGCTTATTAAGACCTAAAGCGATGCTACAGTCCAAATATGCATTAGGGCAACGGTACTGTGTCTCAGATAGAACAAAGAACCATGGCGGCATGAACGCTCTAACCACGATTAGTTATATTATGCTCTCAACGCATCTTAAATGTTGGAACTTAGGGTCTTGTCGAGGCACATAAAGCGTGGCCGCTTTTGAAGGCTTCGAAAGCGCCGTTATAAATATGGCCTCGTTGGAAGAAACCGACGCTCGTAACGCTGTTTTGTAAGAAATAAACGGTAGTTTCGTTGGACTTCGTATTTTTTGACCTAAAATGAAAAGTCCGCTTCTACGAACCTCAGATACAACGAACACAATGGGCGAGATAATCAGGTTCGTTATAAGTGGGCTCGACTTACTTTATTTTTCGTTCCAGACTGTATTTTCTACTTATGTGCCAAGCATAGCGATTCTTGTAGAAATACTCTTAATTAAAACCATGCATGGTGGGCCTAAACAGACCTGTGCTTGCTGCTGTGAATCAGATAAGAGGAATACCTAACTCTATTCCCTTTTTGGTCTGGGCAAGCAGCACAAACTAGCAAAAAAATATTCGAGCTGCATTCTGTGACGTTACTGGGAGAATGCATCCTGCTTATGACACCCCTATATGGAATTGAAAGGTTAATTGAGTTCATATGTCACCATTTCCGTATATATTAGGCACAAACGCAGCCAGTAGTAAGCTCTTTAGTCTGAACATTTTATAATTTTTCCTTTGATATTTTAGGCCTTTACGTTCGGTGGTTAACATTGTGACTGTCCTCATACACCGTGCGCCAAATTTATACCAGCGTAGTGTTGTGCCTGGATTAATTCTGCAATGAGGAAGGCAACAGCGGAATTATTGTAATCCACATGTTGCGTGCTAAATCTTGTCAGCCTTTGCGACATGCGCTAGCTGCGATTTCTTGTTTTTTGCCATCAATCAGAGTACTCGCTTTCTGCTTCAGCGCATCGGTTCTTAGGGTTAGGTGACGGGAAAAGCAACACTTTTTGCATGCTTATCATGCATTCTACTTGACTCTACTACATAGGTTTTCCACCGTTGTGAATGAAATCGATGTTGCTGCTTTCGTGACACCCAGTTGCAACCAATGTCTTCGCAAAAAGTTTTAAATTATGTAGATTCAAAGGATGGACGAATGTATGTTTGATTGTTTTATTGGGGTTTAACGTCCCAAAGCAAATCAGGCTATGAGGGACGCCGTAGCGAAGAGTTCCGGAAATTTCGACTAGCTGGGGATCTTTAACGTGCACTGACATCGCATAGTACACGGGCCTCTAGAATTTCACCTTCATGAAAATTCGGCCACCGCGGCCGGGATCGAACCCACGTCTTTCGGGTCAGCATCCGAGCGCCGTAACCACTGAGCCACCGCGGCGAATCAGTCTGATGTATTAGACAGGGGTCTAATGAAGGACTCCTGCGCTTTGCAGGCCGCTCGTAGGTAGTGGGTAATGGAGGCTTGCATCCATCTGTAAAACACACCGCTGACTAAGAACAGAAGCGCAGTATTATCGTGCGCTCTAAGTTCGTTACAGTCACAAAGCTTTCTTTGCACTGCGCTACACTGCGTTCAACGGAGGCAGGTTTGTTTCCCTGGTCGCCAAAATCAAATAATTTTCTGGCGGCTTAGACGCACCGCTCAAAGCGGCAAAAAGGAAATAAGTCTGTACTAGCCGAATATCAGGTCCTGGAGAAAAGTATTGAAGACAGGCTTCGAACACGATTATCAAAAAAAAACAAACAGAAAAATCATGAAAAGAGGTTAAAGAGACAAGATTCTTCTGTTTGCTAAGAATCCCGACGATGTTTTTTAATGTTAGCCGCGTACATCTACTTAGTGCAGAGATAATTCTCCTTAAGTGCGTTCACTGCACGAATGTTAGTTTTCATTTTAGAACTAATAAGATTTTTGTCAGCGCATAACCTAGCTATGCTTATCAAGCATTGCACCAAAAACAAGCATCGTTTCCCTAACGCATTTGGAGGCATACCGTTTTCAAAAAAGCAGCATGTTTGTGACATGTAGCAGAGGCGACCACATGAATATCAGAAAACTGTTTAGAGTTTTTCTCCCCTTGTCATGTTTGGTCTCAGCGAATACTGAAAGCAATACTAAGAGCCTGCTTCTCCCTATTTCATTCAGGTTTGTTGTAGTATATCGGATGCTGGGAAGACACTTTCTTCTTAAGTGCTAGCTTGGGGCAAGCTTGAAACAAGTAGCAGTCTATGTAACGCGCCAACTGAAAATTGACTTAAACTGTGCATCCATAGCACAAAAGACCTCCGAGAACCTTACGTCTAGGCCATCGGAGGCGAGGTAGAAGAACGTAAGTTGTGCTCCAAAAGTGCATTTGTTTATGAGATCATTAACACGTGGCTGACTGGGTGAAATAGCTGCAGGTTATCAGTCCAGCAAAGCTGTTGTCCCAAAAAGAGCCATTGTAAGTGGTGCGTGAGGAAACAGAAAGGAAAGGACCTCCGTGAATAAGCCGATGATAGTAATCTTTGCTACCGTGCAGAACCTGAAAGTGCTGCTAAATGCAAGCGCCAGAGATATGCACTTTCGACGTCTGGGCGTTGTGGTCGAACACGTTGCTCGTGTCACGTAGTGTTCACCTGACACCATTGTCACGCGTTCCACAAGTGAGGGCACCCCTGTTGACGGGAGTGCAAAGGCGGACGCGAAATCAGCGGTTCTTGTCGGAGGAATGCTCGCGTGAGGTCGGCCGTCGTAAGCGAATACGCCACCGTGATAAAGCATTGCTAGACAGTGTCTATTGTAGGCGCCTCAAGGCTGCTTACAGGTGCGCTGTGAGTGCCAGCCAGAGCCCTTGTCGTCACCTCTTACATTCTGCTCCCTTACCAGCCGACCATGGAGTGATGCCGACCAAGGTTGACACTTTACTGGCAGTCTCTCTTTTTGTGTATTTATTTTTGCCCGCTACATTCTCAGCAAGGTCACGCGTAATCCATACCGACAGCTAGGCAAACCTGCCTCGTCACTGTGCTTTAGCGTTATGCCAATAAGCTCACCCAATACCGAATGGGGATATATGCTCGAGTTCGAAATTCATCCCCAAGTACAGCATGGTGAGTTAGACAATAAGAGGACTTAGCGACAAAAATATTCTCCGTAAAAGTAGTCACGACTGCGAACGAAATGACCATGGTCACATTATTTGTAGAACTCACTGCAAGTATCAGTACGCAGTGGTTCTGTCTCTATCATCGGAGAGCATCTGGCAGTTCTGCCTGCGTGGAAATAAGGGGATCGTTCGCGGCAACTTCACTCTAGAAGTTCACCGACGTGGCATGTAATGAATACCTGTCAGCATTATAATTAAATTATCAGGACTGCAGTTGTAAGCTGATCAACTAGTGCCTACATATAAGAGCAGCTAATTATTGCGGCGAGTACAGTAATTACCAAAGTTACTCGTGGGAGAAGACACTTGTCTAAATGTTTTCTTGCTTGCTCGGGTATTCTGGGGCTGAGGCAAGTTGCCTTCGAAGCTTTTGAGACATCTTATACGAAAGCAGCGAACTCCGCCACGCATCAATGGGAGCCCTAGGTGTCACCCTGTAGACAGATCTAACCAATTAATTTCGCCCAACTGTTTTGGGTAGTTGAGCACTTGCTTCCAAAGTATCGTCGTTTGGCCGTGTAATTTTCTGTGATGAAAACGATGAGGCATCATGGGTTAACCAGAGGTCTATGAAAAAAAAAAAGGAATTCAAAAAAAGGCATGCGTGGAGTTCGATACCATTCGGCGGGTTTTCAGACGTATTCTCGCCCGACTATGAAATGTTTTTTTTTAGTGGTGAGTATCTGTCCTTGCTGAGTCTTATGCTCGATCAAACTGTTGCTGGAGGTGTGCGCGTTAATGGGACAATTTTATTAATCTGGTAGAAGAATGTTCCTATGTATGCAGGGGTCGTGACCACACGCTTGCTATGCACGAGTGTGAGCGTAATGTGTATATCCCTTTCTTGTCTTTCGCTGTGGTCACATTTGTTCGCGCGTGTACGGGTGGTTGGGCTTTCGCATCGTACCAGAATCTCATAAAGCAGTTCAATGTGGGTGTCTGTTGCTGTTATGCGTGTGGAGTCTGTATTAAACGTAAGCTGCTCTTTGATCAGTGAAAAAGTAAGCTAAACGGGAAATAACCTACGCGTATTCTGGTAACATTTGGTATGAGGTCTTTATTATGTTTTAGACAGCTAAGTATGCTCTGAAATTTGGGACACGAAATGTCTGCATGAGGCGCATTTACGAGACTTTTGATGCGACGGCTAACTAGAAGAAATTAATACTGCTTGAGGTATATATAGCTTTTGCTTACTTTTTGAAGGTTGTTGCACATGAAGTTGAACAGAAAGCCCCTGCCTATGTCTCGTTACGCAATGTTATGCAATACTTCAAAAGCTGCTTTGCACAACTACAGTGATTTGGATGACTGCGGCTAAAGATGATATCAATGTGTACGCCTATGTATTAGCGAAAACCTGTTCATAACTTCTTGAATAATGCATTAGCTTTTGGACATTTTAGGGGCTCTTTGCAAGGGCATAGATGTGTAGTGTTTAGTGTGTTCTGTGTTATATGAGTATGTGTCTCCGCGAACATATGAGCGGAATAGTTCCGCTGTCGGCAAAAAATGCAGTGGCAATGTGCATACAGTTTTTATGTGTAAGTGATACAAGCTGCAACCAGCACCTCTTGTTTTGCAGAAGTGTGAAGATGGCAATCGTTGCTTGCTGTACAAATAAACAATTGTCAAGGCAAAAGCGTTAAGTGACGCAGAGATTTGTCGTATATTACAGACTCCTAACGAACGTGTTAGCACCCTGCGCAATATAGAACATGAGCCAACGGATGCAGTTCTAATGCATTTCAGAAAGCACATTTCTCTGAACAGTTTGTACAGTAATAAAACCGCGTTTGGACCAAAAGGAACATATCACATCTTATTCCTTCTTGAAAGCAGGACTGCAAAGCCGTTAGTGATTTTTGGAGTTGATTTTCGAGGCACACGAAAGAATGGGGTGTATGTCTTTTTTTGCGCATTTCAAACAGTATCGTTTCTGGAGCTTTTTCGAGGATTTTCGGAGCTCTGCAGAGCTTTTCCCTTTCAGTGTTAACAATGATATTTGTATTCCTCCGTAGGTTTAAAAAGTCAACGATGGTAGTTTGCCACCGTCAGTTTTCAGGAAACACCACACACTTGTGAGCTATTGCTGTCTTGAATTCAAATGTGAGTAGTGTTCAATTTGTGCGTTGGATAGATGGCTATTGGACTTGACTGCATTTCTGTATAGAGTGGGAGCAAATAAAATACACAACCTAGAAGAGACTCTGCCTTTTTTTGTTGATCCTTACCTCTGTGGTTGGCGCCGATATTTTCGTGTGCTAAAAGTGAAAGTGCAGATGTAGTATCGGGAGCACTAGCGGAGAACACCTCATGACCTTCAACGAAACAGCTTCGCAGCGCCAAGTTTTCGGCGTTTTCGATAACCAGGAGTGCAAATCACCGAAACTAGTAAGCTTATCTGCCCGCAGATGAAAACGGTTCTCTTTCGGGGCTTATGGTTATCCGTCACTTGTTCATCTTCACTGCTCAACGTAACTGGCAAACACTTTTTATGACATGTACTCAGTCATGCGTGGGCGTCGTAGCATAGCACTTGAGTTTTAAGCACAAAGATGTTGGTGTTTCGTAGGGGCCTTACGCAAACTACGAAGCTTCTTCGTTACGTTCTGAGTTCCGGGTTTAACTTGGAGTGATAGATTCGGTAATAGCTGCATTTAAATGAATGACCGAAACGTGATGTTTCTCAGGAAAAACACGAAGGTCAGTGAGTGCTAACAGGTGTGGTGCACTTCGACCACCAGTGCACCGGTTTCAGCATGCAGTTGGGGTGAACCTTATACTCATATAAATGAGCTCTTTATTGCCGCCTCGCCCGTCATCAACGCCTCCTAAAGAATATAAAAAAACAACGCATTTTTTGACATCAGCAGCGCACTGGATATCATGATGCCCTGCTCGTCTGACCAAAAGTTCATAAGCTTTGGGTATTTCTTAATTTTAATAATAACCAGGAAACCGACAGAGCACGGCAGGGGCTCTGAGGAAACCCACCATTGTTCTTGTGCACGAATACGCAGAGGTGGAGGAACTGCTCCACTATTGGTTGGAGATCATAAAAAGGTGATACGAACCTTGGAACAAGAACATTAGAAACTTGCATTTCTAGGGAACATCTTTGGATAGAATCACTAATAAAAAAGTAACAACGAAAAAGTTGCTGAACACCCGTTTCAGTGAGCAACAGTCGGGAAGTCTTTTACGCTCCCAATAAAGCTGGCAGCAATACGTGGCTAAAGCGGATTTAAAGTACACTTGTGAGCGGCCAGTGTGAAATCTCCCCGTACAGCTTCTCATTTCGGTAGCCTTGTGGAGGTTCATTTTTTTGCTTTTTAAATCTATATGAGAGGACATGACGCATGTTTAAACGGAGTAATCTATTTTTTCCTTGCCAGAGCATAAATATGCTAAGTGAACGACAAACACTGCAGGAATCCAGTTTCGACGTTACTACGTTCCTAGCTAATATTGACAGCCAAAAGAGCTGCGTTCATTCAGACTGATTTTAAGTGATTGCAATTAACTCCTTTGTAACATCCGTAGGATAAAATTAAAAAAAAATTCTCATTCTCACAATGCATGCTGAAGCTTCGGTATCGACAAATGTCAGGTAAAATTCAAAGCAACAGGCAGCGAATATGTTGGGCAGCTTGAAGCGAAAACTGTTTTCATCTGCAAAAATTACCCACTCCTCAACATCTCGACACACAGGAGTCACTGTCTAGACGAAGACAGTGAACAAGACCTCCTGGGAAGGTAAGCTGCCACTCTTACAGCTTACCGCCCACCCCAAGCATTTTTTGTCCTCAGTCTGAGAAAATCGTACCACATCTCTTTTTGGTGCTACCTAGCATCCTCACCGCCCCTTTAATGGAGGATGAGGTGCTCTAGACGAATGCAGAAATTTCTGTGCATAACCCTCATCTTTCTTTTTCTTTTGCCATTGCTTGCGCAAATAAAAACAGTGCAATACAGCACCAGCATTTAATGTCGTCTACGCCGTTTCAGCCATTCAGCTACATACAGCGGCTCGATCACCTGGAGCCATTCGATGCCGTTAACTCTTCTTGAACTTGCCGCTTCCAAAGACAATTTATAAATCTATTTGTGGCTTCATTTTCCTTCCTCATGGATACAAACATTTCACCATAAGACCCTACGCTCCTGATGATATTCAATAAAAACGCCCGTCGCGCCTCAACTAAATCACTCTAAGGCATCTTGTGCGGGCACAGAATGCAGCGTGAAGCTCTTAGCTCTGAAAATTTTTCTTTATAATGAACATGCATTGCCGTGGGTTTGATTATAATTTCAGCGCACATTCAAAATGGGGTATATTTTTCTTCAAATAATGAAAACATGCCACAGGTCAGAAATTTTCGGTATGTTTAAACATGGTAAAAAAATTGGCAGAGGCTTAGCTTGGTTAAGCCCGGAAGGTTGCGAAAGCAAATTACGAGCAAGTTTAGCGACTACAGTACTGAAAGGCGAAAACCTGAGTGCTGCACGGAACGCCGGAATTAGCTTAAAGTGCTATTGAGGTGTCCACTAAACCACAGAGTTGGTAAGGCGCCTTTCCTTTCCTCCATGTCAACGCAGTCTACAACGCTGTCTATGTCAGAGCGCATCAATGAACGCCGGAATTAGCTTAAAGTGCTATTGAGGTGTCCACTAAACCACAGAGTTGGTAAGGCGCCTTTCCTTCCTCCATGTCAACGCAGTTTACAACGCTGTCTATGTCAGAGTGCATCAATGAACGCCACAACAGAGGTCAAGCTAAAGGTCAAACGTGGATCCACCAGTGCCTCAACAAAAACGAAATACTACAAGCGGATGCCGTGCTACGCAAACCGTATAAGACAGCGCTCCGACTACCACGCAACACGTCTACAGAAAAACTCATGGCCCTGGGATTACATAACACCTTTGAGAAGCTACGAGAGGCGCAGCTTGAGTCGCAAAAACTCAGGCTGTTGCAAACAACGACTGGAAGAGCGCTCCTGCAGAGGCTCGGATACCGCGAGCAGATGCGAGAAATGTCGAGGACGGCAACGATCCCCGACGAGCTTCGAAAGACCCTCAAGGTAGCGCCAATACCAAAAAACTTGGATCCCAGCCTCCACCGAGGCAGAAGAGAAGCGAGGGCCGAATTCATCGAGAAAACATACGCTCCTCAAGCCACGACCGTGTATGCAGGCGCGTCTTGTATAGGAGGAGAAACCAAAATCGCTGTGGTGGCGGTGGTCGATTCGTCTTTACGCGAAATGACCAGCGCGTTTCTCCGAGGCTGCACAGCTGCAGAGTCCGAGGAAGTAGCCGTTGCTCTAGCGGTGGCGGAGGGCTATAGAACCAGGTGGTCGCTAACAATACTAACGGACTCTCAAAGAGCCTGCCGAAATTACATGAATGGCAGGATAGGTCGTCACGCGCTCCGTATACTCTTCGCAGCGAGCGACAGAATTAAAAACCAGGAAGAACAAAACGACAAGATCACACACAAAATTGTGTGGGTACCGGGGCACGCAGGGGTGGCAGGGAACCAAGAGGCCGGCAGGATAGCTCGAGGATACATTACTTTCCGAGCATCCGACGAGACCGCGGAACTAGCGCAATGTGAGTGCTGTGCGGTGGCCCTGAGACCTTGCACAGTCCAAACTCGCTTGCTTAATAAAGTTTTCCATCTATCCCAGAGAATACTCGGCCATACTACAAAACTATAGAGGCAGAAGAATGCGATATCCCCCACCGCATAAATCTCTCAGTAGAGAGGAAGCTGTCACTTGGAGACAATTACAAACAGGCTCTTTCCAAAACCTACATATACTAAACAAAACGCACCCTACGATATACGCGGACAAATGTCCCTGGTGCGGCGAAAAACCTACTCTATATCACATCCCATGGGCCTGCCAAAACATAGACGTGGTCGCCAAAATACAAAACCCGAGTGCGGAGCAGTGGGAGACTCTGCTGTCCAGCGACCGCTGTGAAGACCAACAAGGTCTGGTACAGCGAGCTCAACGGGCGGCAGTGGCCAGCGGAGCCCTGGACTGAGGGCAACCGACCATTGATTAGAGACGAACGACTTCGACAGAGAAGGCTCCTTGGGGTAGAACCAAGACGTCTCTGAAGATGCCCCCAAACCGCAGGAAAAAGCATTAGTGAAAATAAAGTTTTCCCTTCCTTCCCTTCCGCCGAGACGACGCTGAAGGCTCAAAACCTAGCGCAGTATTGCTTTCGCAATAAAAAGAATGCAGAGAACTTGTCGCTTTACCCAACCCGCAGTATATGATACACAAGACCATAGAACACAGAATAAGTGCGAAATAGGCAGCTGATCCCAAATAAAGTGTGTGTGTGAAATCTATATTTATAAACACCTGGTATAATGATATTTTTGTTATTATACAGCTACGGAGAAAAGAAACGACCACGTCCTGCACTGGTCAGAAACAAATGAGCCCTAATATTGTCACGAACTCACATGTGTCAAGAATTCGCAACCAATTGCTGGAACAGCAATTGGTTGCGAATTCTTGACACGTTAGTGCGAGCAAAACCTGCGAATTACGAAGGTAACACCTCAAATTAGTTCTTTTTGCACATCAGTTGCACTCAAAATACAAAGACTATTATAAACCTGAGAACAACAGCACTAACTGAAGGCAGAAAAGTTTTAGAATAGTGGTTGGTTTTAGCTCAGTGGTTACGGCGCTCGGCTGCTGACCCGAAAGACGCGGGTTTGATCCCGGCTGCAGCGGCTGAATTTCGATGAAGGGAAAATTGTAGAGGTCCGTATACTGTGCAATGTCAGTGCACGTTAAAGAACCCCTGGTGGTCGAAATTTCCGGAGCCCTTCACTACGGCGTCCCTCATAGCCATAGCCTGAGTCGCTTTGGGACGTTAAACCCCAATAAACCAAACCAGAACTAAATAACAGAAGCTAAAAAAGTTTCAAAATTTCGTCTGCAAAGACTTCAGTTTATTTAACTCCAATTGCAGTTCACTTTATCATTATCATTAGAGCCGCCGCGGTGGCTCAGTGGTTATGGTACTCGGCTACTGACACGAAAGACGCGGGTTCGTCCCAAAGCGACTCAAGCTGTGAGAGCAGCCGTAGTGAAGGGCTCCGGAAATTTCGACCACGTGGGGTTCTTTAACGTGCACTCACATCGCACAGTACACGGGCCTCTAGAATTTCGCCTCCATCGAAATTCGACCGCCGCCGGGATCGAACCCGCGTCTTTCGAGTCAGCAGCCAAGCACCATAACCACTGAGCTACCGCGGCGGTTCTATGAACTAGGTTCAGTCTGGTGAACCCGAGCCAATTTTTTTTTTTTTGCGTTTACATCGGCCTTCTGTATTTTCTCTGAACGGAAATCGGTCATAAAAGAAATAAGGCGGTCCAGAAAAGAAACAAGAAAATTAAATAAACACAAGGAAATAAACATAAGAATAACGAAAGAAGAAGAGAGGATGAAAGATAGTGGTGTTGAGTGGATTCCTGCATCCTCTTTCACCTTAACGCTGCCCCGCGCTGCCTCTGTATAGAAAAGCATTATTAGGGAAGCATACCCTTCCGTAGTAGAGCACTGCACGGGCCTCAGTCTGAGGCCCAAGCCCGGCCCGGGCCCGAGATCTGAAGCCCGAGCCCGGCCCAGGCCCGCGGCTTCAAGCCCGGGCCCGGCCCAGGCCCGCTAAATTATTGCTCTAGGGAGCCCGGCCCGGCCCGTCAATCCCGAAGTGAAGCCCAGCCCGGGCCCGGCCCGGCCCGTTTCACAGTAACGCTTGAGGTATACTGTTCAGTCTGAGCAAGTAGACTGCTACTAGACCGATAAGAAACTGGCCGACAAAAGTTCTGAAACCACAGTTTGGCTTGCAGAAAGTTGGTTCTTTTTAACCCAGAAGTAAGTGATTAAGAGTAGTGCTCGCCAGGACGTCTTTTGGACAGTGATCTCGTGTAGGTGCGCAAAGATAAACTCGGAAGTTACGAGAGCCAACTAAAAAGGGCTGCACACGCGCGTAATAGACCACTTTGCATTCCCCCATGATTTTGATCAGTTATATTTTGCCGCCCGCGAAGTATAAACATTAAAGCTGCCTAGCAAGCAGTAGGATGACATTTTTTTAGTGAATGTGATTTCACAGGTTAAACTCATAGCCGAATTGGTCGCCTTTCAGCAAAAACAAAAAGCTAAAAGGCTCGAGTGTTTCTCGGTATGTGTTTTGAAGACTATAAGCGTCCTAAACTAATATGTCCTTCTCAAATGCATTTCTAATTGTGTATGGTACGTTTTGGGATGACGAACGATCTCTGGCCAATTAAGACCGGTTAAATTTTACTCTTACTGGTGGAGCAGAAGATAACGCGTGAACCACGTGATAACTCGCAGGGCAAAACACTTGCATGTCAACCAGGCTGAAGAAGCGAGGAGGGATAGATGTGGTTATGAGATTAGATTTACAAAGTCTCGCGAGCTTTTGTGCCTATTTCATTTACGAGACGTTCCGGTCAGCTGATCAAAAAGAAAACCAAACGCGTTTTAGTTTGTCAATTTTCTCACTTGAGAAGAATATAGCTATAAAATAAAAGCTATGTTTTTGGGGCTTAAGGGCCCAAGGGGAGTCAGGCTGTGAGAGACACTGAAGCAGAGGGCTCCTGATCATTTCGACCACCCGGGTTTCTTAAACGAACAATGATACTACAAAGTACGTGGCTGCCATGCTTGCCGCCTAAATAGAAACGCGGCCGCCGAGACTAGGAGCAAACTCTGGTTCACTGGCTCAGTAATCAAGCGCCTCCCCCACTAAGCCACTGCGGCGTGGAAGTAAGGAAATAAGTAAATGAATACAGCTTAGTTTTTGTCTCAGCGCGTACTATAACCCATAGCTCATCCGTGCCGCTGCTCCAATGCCGCAGTTGTGTACTTCACTCTGCAATAGTGAATGAATAGCCGGACACCAGCCGTTTCTATACAGACCCAAGCCCGGCTCGGGTCCGCAGCTTTAAGCCCGAGCCCGGCCCGGGCCCGCAACTTCAGGCCCGAGCCCGGCCCAGGCCCGGCAAAACAGATCATGTCCAGGCCCGGCCCGGCCCGCGGGCCGGGCCGGGTCCGGGCTTTCGGGCTGGCCCGAGCCCGTGCAGTGCACTATTCCGTAGCAGTGAGCGGCTGAGCTTGTCAGCGCGCGTTTCGCATTCAAAACTGTTTGCCGCTTCCCCCTGCGTGCCCATCATCTCTCGTGCAAGATAGCAAATCACTTTCATCATATGCTCGTTTTCGAAGTGCGCGAGGAGCTTAAACGTGATACCTGATACTAGGGCAGCGCCGAAGGCGTGCGGGATGCCCGACGTGCTATCTACAGCCCCTGCGTCTGCTCTGTCTGCTCCACCGCCCCCGGTAATCTCTCGCTGCGCTATATTTAGAGCATTCGTAGCTTCCTCGGACCAGACAGTGTGAATGGATCTGCGGTGCAAGCGTACACACTCGCCTGCCGACAGCAGAGAAACGCTCACCATTCGTCCTTGGTAGATACCGCTCTCTCTCGCCGTCGCAGACGGCGGTTAGAGTGGTCGCTTACAAGATGCATCAATTCTGGTTGCTCCTCTAGCCCGATGCGGCTCCGCAACGTTTTTAGCGAGTTCCTTTTTCGTTGAACTTAGTTTACGAGTTCCGCATGTATTAGCGTATGAAATGCTCACAAACAACAGCACATGAAAAATAGGCAACATTTGGAGTCACCCCTGTGAGGGGCCTCTCACCGTCGGGTTTACTGCGTCAGCCCATTCTCTGTCCGTCCTCAAAGGTGAGCAAGTGTACATGTGGAACTGTCATCCTATCCCTAACGTGCACCCGTGCTTATCGTATGCACAGGTGCTTCCGTGCGGACGCCACGCGTCATGACACGGGGCAACACCCCTTATACAGCTGACGCTCCAACAGGTCAGTTTTAGTGGGACCCAACCTCAGCCTATAGTTCCAAGGTCACCTCGAAAACACAGGCACACACTTGTATTTGCAATCGCAGATGGCAATTTCGAAGAATCTACACAGTTCCTTGGCAGCTGCTTCAATAGAAGCTCGATGACCAGACACCTTCTGCACAAAGGCATGTCCCATTACAGGAGGGTAACACAAAGTTTAGCAAATGTTAGATTGCAAGATTTTTCATTGACAAAGGAAACTGACGCATTCCTGTTGGGAATTTTTCAGAAATACTTAGATCACGGTGTTTTGTAGCTGGGCCGTGCTAAGTATTATGCTGTTAGCGCTCAGAATCTCTAGAAGGTGAAGGGAGACCTCACCCTCTCTCGCCCAGAGCCTAGGAATTCGTGTAAAGCTCGAAGAGTTTGAATACGTTGGCCAACGTAGAGTATGATCATTGCATGAAATGACAAAGCGCGATCGAGGACCGAGACAGGCAGAGCAGAACGGTAGGTTTAAGAACTAACATGAAGAAATGTTTAACAGCCTGATAATTAAACAAAATGATACGATAGGCAGCGAAGAACTTGAAGTTGTGAGTGAACACATATGCCTAAGGCATGTAGCGACCGCAGATCCGGACCACGCGAATGAAATAACTGGAAGATTAAGAATAGGGTGAAGTGATTGCATCTGAAGGGTGCTCTTACGTGATGAACGGAAGTTTGCCCATATCCCTCAGGATGAAAGTATATAACAACTGTATTTTATCGGTAATGACCAATGGGGCAGAATCATGGAGGCTAATGAAAAGGATTGAAGTCAAACTGAGGACAGCGCAGCGAGTTATAAAATCTAAAATGATAGGTGTAGCGTTATGAGACAGGAAAAAAGGAGAATAGGTCAAGGTACACACGCGAGTTAGCAATATCTTAGTCGAAATCAAGAAGAAGAAACGAACACGGGCTGGGCATGTAATGCGAAGGCAAGATAGTCGATGGTCATTTAACCTATTGGAGTATATAGCTCAAGAGGCAAGAAGCGTAGCGGGGGTCGTCAGAGGGTCAAGGTGAGCGGATGAGAATAGCCAGTTTCTGGGGATAAGATTGCCGCAGCTGGCACAAGAAAGTGTTAATTGGAGAGATATGGGAGAGGCCTCTGTCCTGCAGTGTGTGTAGTTAAGCTGATGATGAAGATGAGGTGGGTGAATAGTTGGTTTATTGAGGTTTAACGTCCCGAAGCAACTCAGGCTATGAGAGACGCCGTAGTGAAGGGGTCCGGACATTTCGACCACCTGGGGTTCTCTAACGTGCACTGACATCGCACAGCACACGGGCCTCTAGAATTTCGCCTTCATCGAAATTCGGCCTCCGCGGCGGGATCAAACCCGCGTCTTTCGGGTCAACAACCGAGCGCCGTAACCACTGAGCCACCGCTGCTGGGCTGAGGTGGGCGAATAGGAAATCTGGTGAGCTCTGCTGTTTTCACAAATGGATTAGTTTCTGGATTGAGCAATTCTTTGAATAATTCATATTGTCGTAATTGTTTACTTTGCGCTTATTAGCAATTCGACCTGACATCACTCTTACAGATTCTGTTGGTGTTCCCATCCCTGATTCAGAGTGCGCTCAACTTCTTAACGATGCGTTTGTAACTGTGTTCACAGATGAAGACATTACTTCCTTGCCTACATTAAGCGCACTAGTGGAACTAACCATGGACGAGATAGTCATCAGTGAGCCTGGTGTTTTATCTCTACTAAACAATCTCAAAACATCTTCTAGCGCTGATCATATGGGCTTCAATAATAAAATTTTAAGGAATACATCACATAGAATTTGTTTCATGTTAACCGCATTATTTTCCCAGTCGCTATCAACTGGCACCATTCCTAACGACTGGCGCATAGCTAAGATAATACCCATTTTCAAATCAGGTGATCGTGCTTCTCCGCTTAACTATCGTCCCATCTCCTTAACAAGTACAGTTTGTAAATTACTCGAGCATATTATACATACTCAGGTCATCAACTACCTTGAAGATCATAACATTATCTTCGATCATCAGCACGGTTTTCGCAAGGGCTACTCATGCGACACCCAACTTGCCGGTTTTATTAACGATATTCATGCACTGATTGACGCTGGTTTTCAAGTTGACGCAACATTTTTAGATTTTTCTAAAGCATTTGATCGCGTTCCACACCAAAGGTTGTTGCTTAAACTTTCCCAACTGAACATTCACCCCAATATTATTGCATGGATAGCAGATTTTCTCTCATCTAGAATTCAGTTCACATCAGTTAACAACTCTAACTCATGTTACGCTAATGTTACGTCTGGAGTTCCACAAGGCAGAGTACTGGGACCTTTACTTTTCCTCATCTATATTAATGACTTACCCAATTGCGTGACGTCCAGAATCAGACTATTTGCTGACGATTGTGTGCTTTATCGACGTATAACCTGTAACACTGATAGCCAGCCACTGCAGTCTGATCTTGAAGCGATAAGCACATGGTGTTCTAATTGGTTAATGCCTTTAAATCTTTCCAAAACTAAGCTCATGTCTTTCACCAACAAGCCACGTATTCCTACCGCCTACTTTCTTGATAACAATAGTGTAGAATTCACCACTAGTTACAAGTATCTTGGCATTAACCTTCAATCCGACTTATCATGGAATCATCATATTAATCTCACTCTTGCCTCCGCTAACCGTACTTTCGGACTTCTCAAACATAATTTAAAAGAGGCCGCGACACATGTAAAAAAAACTAGCGTACACCACATTAATCCGTCCGAAACTCGAATACGCGTCTGCCATTTGGGATCCTCATCAGAATTATATCATCAGTAACGTCGAAGCCCTGCAAAACCGTGCTGCGCGATTCATCTTTTCTGATTATTCATGATACACCAGCGTCACCTCATTGAAGACTAAAGCCGAGTTAGATAACTTAGCACTGTGCCGAAAAATTTCCCGTCTATCACTCTTCCACAAGCTTTATCACCATCCTTCCCTTCATGATGAATTCTTTCAGCCACCGCCAGTTATCTTTCCACGTCGTGATCATCCTTACAAAGTTAAACGCATTAACTGCCAGTCATTCCATTATGCCTATTCTTTTTTACCACGCACAATAACCGAATGGAACGCTTTGCCATCAGAAATTGCCACAGAATCTGATCTAAATAAATTCCAACATCTTATGCACTCATGTTTCAACAACTAAAAAGGTATTTTTTTTAGCGTTCTTTTCTTCCGCCTTGTCTTCTTTTTATTTTATATTTTTTGTGTTTTGTTTTGTACTTCAGCGCACCTTTTCCAGTGTCGTCTTTTTCTTTTTCTAGCGGTGCTGTTATTTATGCTCAAATTTTGCTGTTATGGGCATTGTTGCGACCCTTTGTGTGAATGCCTATTTATGATTATTATCTTGTGATTTCTATTTTATTTTAGTGCAATATTTTTAACCTTATAACAATGCTTTGTACTTACTCCCCCCCCCCCCCCCCCCTCATGTAATACCCTCCAATGAGGGCCTTTGGGGGTATTTTGAATAAATAAATAAATAATTCATGCTGTCGTAATTGTTTGCTTTGGCTTATCAACATGATTTCGACATGCTCTACATCCGCAGCCTAGCATATAGACGTGTAAAATGTCCGCTCGAAAGACAAAATTAGGTACGAAGGCATAGTGCAGAGAAAATTTTCTTCGAGTACAGGATTGATCTCTCAGATCGCTTGTTCTGTTTCGTAGTTTTCAAGATGTATGAACTGGCTCTATAAACAAAACAGAAGTGCGTCATTACCGATGTTCATTCGTAGAGAATACAGAGAATAAAGCGTGTGTATAAATGCACAGAGACCTCCGGGAAATAATCTTCCGGGGTACGAAGTAATGTATAATTTTTAGCTCCCTTCTCTAGTTTCCTAAAGCCGTGTTACTCAGAAAAAAGCGAACCCAGGTGGTTTCACAACGCCCGTCCTCTTACAACTCGCTCCACTAGCAACGAAGTGTCGAAGCTTCTTCGGTAGCGAGTGAAGGCACCAACAAGAACACTCGATTCGGGCCGCTACACGTCTACGCATTGTCCACATGTTTTTTTCCCTTTATTTCTGTAGTAAGCTCCTCTTTCCTTAGAAATCCTCCGGGGAGAGACACGTGCGCAGCGCGCTGCGTATCGCGTGATTGATGAAGGGCGTCGAAGAGTCGACATACCCGTTGCGCAGCTGTCAAAGGCGCCGCAGGGGGATGTGTAGTGAGAACTAGCGAAGGCCGCAAGGGCAAAGCCACTGTAAAGCTGGCGTAAGCTTGTAAGCCCGTTCATCCAATGTAATTCTCAATTTCGTACTCTCATCGCCGTAGCCGCTTCTTCGAATTGCGTGAGCACTTCGTTAGCTTCTCCGCTACTTTTATGTCATCGGAGTGAACAAGGCAGTGAATCCGCTGGAAGAGAAGCGTATTGCACGGGCAGGGGGCTGTCAACAGTGGCGCTAAAGCCTGTGGGGTGCGAAGGACTTTTAAGCTTGGATTGCATGCATATTCTCCCTTCGATCTAAAGACAGAATACAAGGAAATAAGTTTCAAGTTTCTGCGACAGCAATATATGCCATAGCGCGGGAAGGAACTACGGCAGGATTAAAAACTGAATGGGATGGTATTTCCGAACTGGATTTTTTTATATTAACTTCGCATTCCTCCAAACAGCATTTAAGCTTTTTTGAGTGATTTTGACTTCTTATGCTATCCTAAAACGCTATCCTATGCTATCTTATGCTATCCTAAGAGAACGGAAAGGGATAATATAGTATCCCTTATATTATCCGTATATTATTCGTTTCCGTTCTTGAATAAACTGAGTTGTTAGTCAGCGCTTGTGTTTTATTTGTCCCACCTTTGTTGCGCTGTTCACCTACCATGAATGCTTACCAACGCGCCCAAACCTCAGCTTTACTCCCGTTTTGCAGTTCATGTCCTGAGTGAGTCAGCAGGGCAATGTCATCAGCGAATCGCAAATTACTTAGGTATTCTCCATTCACTCTTACGCAAACTGTTCCCTATCCATTCCTCTGAATACTTCTTGCAAACAGGCGGTGAATAGCATTTGCGAGATCGTGCCTCCCTGCCTGACACCCTTACTTAACGACCATCAGTTGTGTTCCCTTCGGATTACGTGCCCTGCCAGTGAACATTTCTCTTTAACTCAAGTGATGATATCGTTAAGTCACGTTTGTTCCCCGACTAATTTTGCTGCCTTCCTGTCTATTAAAGTTATACATCTATCGTTTTCCTTTCTACAGCTGCCTGCGCGTCTTTAACGTAACGCCAAGCCTTTTTTCTTAATTTGCAGGTTTTTGTCATGAGGTGAGTTCTGTCAACATGCAACTTTTGCTCTCCTTCCTCTTGAAGCACACTGGTAAGTTCGTGTTCCTGACCTCAGAGTACCTGCCGAATGCGGTCATCCTATTTTTATTCTTTCTGTCATTTCACTCCCGTGGTCCGGGCCAGCTTTAATACATATAAGTAGATGCATTCCCTGATGATTTACGATGCTTCGTTGCTTATCGTGAACTGCTGCGCCCTTCCGGGACTAGTGAACAATATGCTAGATTTCTGCAGATTCATTTTTAGGGCCACTGTTTTGCCTTGGCTGTGTGAACCCTCGATCATGCTGTACAATTAGCCCTCTTAGTTTATTTGATTTACATACTTAAAGTTACTGCCATCCGTAATTAAGCTCCTACTGGAGAGAGCCAGTAATTTACAGAAATATACAAAGAATGAAAATTCGGCACAGACACTAAGGGCTGCTTACGTGTGAGAAGGCGAAAGCCCGCCCACTCCGTGAACGCAGTCGTTCAGTGTCCATAGCATGCGATCACACGCACGCGGCCTATATGGCTACTTACGGTGAATTGCCGTGGAAGACGTAATCGGACTGCTACACAGCCGGCAACGTCCTACCTTTACATGGCTGCTCGAAGCCGCCACCGCAGCACCTCTAGGCGCCTTCTACTTCGCGTACTGGGGCGTGATGTAACCCGATGTCACGCAGCTTGCAATTCTACATTTTTACCCCTCCTTTAACGCCGGCTGCCCGCATTGTAAAGTGGTGTCTTGGGACACCTATCACATGGTGTGGGCCTGCCCCTCCAACCCGGCTATTCCCCCCATCCCCAACCCAACACAGGAGGGTTAGAGGTGATCCTGCTCGGCTGCTATGACTTACAGGACCAACAAGCCTTGGTCGGGCGTGCCCGGACCGCGGCCACCGCCACTGGAGTCCCAAACTAGGGGCCTCCACCTAGTGCTCATAAGTATCGGTCCCTTACGAGCTGATCTAAACAAACCTCCTGTCCCTTACTAATAAATTATTTCACCACCACCACCACCAGCTCTCCCCTTATAAATATTTCTATAGAAAGTCCATAGACTGTCTATAGACTTTAGTCTATGAAGTCTATAGACTGTCTATAGACAAATCCTTTAGACTGGTCTATAGACAGTCTATAGATTTATGGCCATACACTTTTAGTAGACTTTTGTCTATAGACAGTCTATAGACAAATGTCTACTGAAAGTCTATAGGTCTATAGGAAGTCTATAGACACGTGTCTATAGACAGTCTATAGACGATCTATAGACTTATGGTCATACATTTCCTATAGAGTTGTCTATAGACCGTCTATAGACACTTGTCTATAGACGGACTATAGACGACCTATAGACTTATGGCCATAGACTTCCTGTAGATTACTGTCTATAGACAGTCTACAGACAAAAGTCTACTGGTCCAGTAGACATGTCTATAGACAGTCTATAGACATTCCATAGATGTGTGGCCTGGCAGTGCTATAGACCATTGTCTATAGACAGTCTATAGACCTCTGTCTACTAAACTATTAGTAGACCATTATCCATAAACTGCCTATAGACAGTCTACAACCGTTGAAAAGTCACCAGACAGAGTTCACAAATGACACAATCAATATACTTACAAATTTAGTTTTATTTCCAAGCTATCCAGGCTGGAAATATGCAATACATGGACCATAAGAATGCACCACAATAACATAAATGTTGAAAGTAACAGTCCGGCTAGTTTCCTCAGAAGCATTCTTGCGGCCTGTTTGCAGTCAATCATCCGGGCATGTTCACCTGTACAGCACAAAGGAAAAAAATACCAGAGGAACAGAAAAAAAAATTCCCATTCCATCTCTACACATGTGCTTTACAATGCAAGGCATATCCTGGCTATGCCATTCTAGAAAGGTAATCTTGATCTTTTGGTTTGGTTTTATGGGGTTCAAAGACCCAAGGCGACACAGGCTACGAGACGCTGAAGTGAAAGGCTGGGGAATAATTTCGGCCAACTGTGCAGAGTACACAGGCCTTTAGCATTTTGCCTCTATTAAAATGCGACCGCCTAGGCCGGAATCGAACCTGCATCTTTCAGGTCGCCAGACGAACATGATAGCCACTGAGCTATCACGCCGGCGCAATAATTCCAGTAAATACACGACAGATTATAAGTGTCTTCATAAAACATTGTAACAAAGACCCATAATCCCTGGAGCACTCTACTCTGAATCCAGTAATGATACTGATGCTGATTTCTGTATGGCAATCCTTTTACATTATTTGTAACAGAAGACTTCGAACAATTGTGCCACATATCTGCATTGACTCGCAAGGAGCTGTTAAGAATGCCACCTCCATAAAATACAGATTCAGTGCACCTCACACACAGGGATACAAAAAGGAGGATATTGCAGCATTTATTCTTATAACCGCTATTGAAGAAGCGCTTCAAAATACCCTGCATGAAGCCTGGTATACCCGGCCAAATTTTTAACTGGCTCTAGTGTTGCATCGCTAAATGTACCTTGTAAAAAAGGTGCCTTTTAGCTACACTGCTGGCATATTCATGCTGTAATTTGACGAGTGAAATGTCATTTCGTGGTTCCTCTTTGTTCATATAATGTTTGAGTGCAGTACTTGCGTATTTAGATCAACGTTATCAGAAATATTCGTCTGCCACTACGAACAGCTGAAACAAGCAGCATATGCAGCAATGGATCTGGTCCACATGGCCTTATCCTCTGGGTAAAGTACCACTCCTTTCATGGCGGACAAGTCGTTTACCCAGAGTAAGTGCAAATGCGCCACCAGAACCATTGCTGCGTATTCCGCTTGTTTCGGCTCTTCGTAGCGGCAGACGATGAATATTTCTGATAACGTTGATCGAAACACGGAAGTACTCCACTCAAACGTTATATTAACAAAAAGAAACTATGAAATCCCATCTCACGTGTCAAATTACAACATGAATATGCCAGCAGTGTAGCCAAAAGGCACCTTTTTACAAGGTTCATTTATCGATGCAACACCAGAGCCAGTTAAAGATTTGGCCGGGTGTACGTAAGCCGATACTCAAACAGGCACAAGCTATACAAAACCAGCAGGCAGAAGCAACCAGTTCACCACAGATTTGCGCCTATAAATTGAAGCGCAAAGATGGAACAGCATACTCATACATCTGCGCGCGCTCTTAGAAACAAGCGGTTTGCAGCGCTTCCATGCCGCGCTCATTACTCACAAAACTCATAGAGCACACAGAGGCTGCAGCTGCGCCGTTTCAAAAGCAGTCGCGAGTTTGAGACAACAAATTACTGTCACGATAAAATACCGTCTGAAATTCCCTCAGTTTTTCCTTAAGTGCAGCCCCAACAGCGCAGTAAAGAGGAGTGTTTCTTGCATGTAGGTAGCCTAAACCAACGCTGCTAGAAAAATCAACGAAAGGAATGAACGCGCTCAAAGTAGGAAGTATTTAAATGAAACAATTAACGCCTTCAACAGGCGCAGCTATAATAACACGAGAGCTTAATTTAATTTAAGGCGCAAATAAGCGGCAAATTACATCGGCGCTTTCGTAACTTAGCAGTCTGAAATCAGAAACACATACTTTGCCTCTCGCGCAAATGGTATTAGAGAAATCTGTGCACGCGTGAGCGGGATTCATGAACGAACTACTCGGAACGAAATGTAAGCCACCTCTTGTCGAGCCGACCTTTACCCAGCTTTCAAAATGAAGTGCCCGCAAGCCAGCGGCGGCGGCCAACGGCTCTGATGACAGACACGGACGAATCCATACGTGCGCAACGAAGGGGAGATGGGATGGAGCTCGTGGGTTCTTCGCGGTGTTTGAGCACGCCGGCCATTCGCGCCGGCAACGAATTTTATTCACCCATCACACTACAAGCATTCCTCCAGTGCCGCTTGAATTCAACTTTGACAAACGTCTCGTGCTCCAGTCTATAGCGTTACAAGACACCTTTGCTGAAACGTCGGCGTCCACGACGCGCACCGAGCGAGCGTCCATACGTAGCAAGGAAATGCACACCTCAAAAAGAACAGCACTCCAAGGTCCAGACAGGCGATAACACAAAGATTAGAAAATAAATGCAATCCACCACAGAACGAGAGTGTATGTAAGTACGTTTTCGGAGGTGCAAAGTAAATTGAGCTCACGCGGCGCTAACTAACGCACAGTTCCATTTCGGCCGTCATTCACAGGCTAAACGACATTTCTGGCCGCTCATCTACCTTGAAACACGAAAACTCTAGTAGACAGCTCGCGAGGAGCGGCTTATCATCAAGGGCATCGCACAGACTGCCTTTCCGCGCGTTAGTAAAGACAGCGGCCAGAGATAAGCGGCATTAGTTGAGAACCCGATGGCTTCCGCCTTAGAAACGAAGATAGGACGTTTGTCACTGCGCACAAAATCTGTTCTGCACACACAGCTCTGCTTAGAGTGGTTCAGGAGACCAAATGAATAAAATATAAACGTATAGACTTACCGTAAGTGGACGATGAAGCTGGATTTTGAAGAAAAAATAATCCGCGAAAAAAACGCCGACGCCACCGACGCAGCCACACACAGGGTTGTTTGCAGCCCGAATGATTTTCCGCCGTCTCGCGGTAAAACGGTAAAACGCGAAACAGAAACCCATTTCACGGTCGTATCTTTGTCGCTCGCATGGAGGAAGAAAAACTAGGAGGGAGTATGACGTCACAATCTTGAAGCCTAGTCATAAAAAATATAATGGAAAGAATCATGGGAAATAGGCCCTCACGTGACAAGGCAGTGGTAGCTCTTAGCCGGATTTCGGTTTCGGTTTCGCTCTTTCGTTCTACGAGCAACTGCGCGACCATCTGCTTGTGTTAACTGACGGCTCCGTGGTGAGCGCAAACTGCTCGCTCGCCGCAGCGGCCACCGTCCCCGAGCGACGCGTGCGCTGACTGCGGCGCAGTGGAGATATTGGAGCACATGCTCCTTCGCTGTGCCGCTTCTGCAGTGCCGCGTCGCGAGATTCTCGCGGCCTGCAGGGCGCTGGGAATCATCCCGGACAGTCTCGAAGCGCTCCTGTGGCCGCGCGGCAGTGCGCGCACCCGTGACAGAACAATGGTGAGCCTCTGTGCGTTCATCGAGCAGGCGGGCTTGACTTCCCGCTTGCTCTTCGCCAGGTAGTGCACCCGTGACACGAACGCTCCGTGGGTGCTATCTCGGACGGTTATACACGGCCGGGCGCCCCACCCCGGCCGCTAGTGCAGTGTGCCGCGCGCGCGATTAGTCCGAGACAGGACACTACGAGCGCGCGGCTATGTATACATACAGTTTACTTCTTTTTGTAAGTGATTGTGCGCAGTGGCCGGGAGACCCCGCGCAGGGGCAGACGTAAAGCCGCCGGCACTCTCTCTCGACAGCGAGAGAGAGAGAAATACTTCACTGCTGCATTTCACGTCGGAACCGCGTATGTGCGCGAGCGTATTCGGCACGACTTGTACCGGGCCCATGGGCGGGCCGAAGTCCGCCTGAGAAATAGAATCTTGCGCAGCGCGCCGAAGCGCTCGTCAAAACACGTCCGTCCGCCGTGAGTGCTCTGGAAGCCGCTGCGCCCTTTTTTAGAGGCTCGTTTCTTCGTCTACTCTCGAGTTCTCCGCTTATAGCATGCGCTGAAATAAACGCTCCGTATGTGAGTATAACGACGAAAGCAATTCCTCTCCATTCTCTTTATGAACCACAGTTGAACAGTGACGAGGTCGCGGCCGCACCCTTTGATGAAAAGTTTGCCTGCAGTTTTCTACAGTGCACCCAAAAACTCAAGAGTGTAATCAACAGAAGTATTGAGACGCGGAGCCTTCAGACAACCTCGAGCTCGGTACGCATTCCGCCAAAGCTGCAACACAGGCGCTGCGCTTCTGCGCTACATCGGAGCACGGACGTTCACTAAAAAGCACCGCTGGTTGGCAGTCTGGTAACTGTGGAGGAGGGCCTATTTCCCATGAGTCAGTGCGCAAAAGGACCCTCGGCAGCGGCGTCAGAGGAGGATGGCTTGCAGAGGCTGAGCGCACTCTCTCCTAGTTTTTTTTACCTCCATGGTCGCTCGCACTCTTGCCGTGTGCAGCTTGATCTGTTATCCAAGACCACAGAAGGCAACTGGTTTATAAGCGTAAATTCTTCGCATACCCTCTAAAAACCTTATTGTTTTCGTGAAAACAGAACCGAAATCTAACTGCTTGACCGTATACGCGCCGCATCTCCCACCGAATAGTAAGTGGTACAATTCTCAAATAATAATTATAATGTTGCATAGCATAATGTCTTTCTTGCGTGTGTTCGTGTTTAGAAAACTGATATGCTCGACATCAGCGTGTCATCGGCTACGAAGCAACAGGTGCAAGGGTAGGAACGAAAAACTACTGGCTTTGTGATTGTTGCGTCTGTGCACTTTTTCACGTGAATACAAACTGCAAAGGTATCAATGGGAGATGTTAATCGCACAGAGGACTATTCTGAGGTGTTTCTGAGGGATGGGCGCTTCCTTGAATTCTCACACTCGTCATTCGCCCTTTATTTTCAGGACGTTTTAAAGGGAAATGTAGAAGCGTTGATGAAATGTTTGTGATTTCAGCGCGTTGGACAGTAACGATCGAAAGATGGAATGGAATTGTGTCGAGCGATTACCTTAAGGGACAGCACATTCATTCGATGTAGTACAGTTTGCGGCGCCCTTACTTCAAGAACGGCTGCCTTTCCGCGGCTTACTTGTTAGCATTAAATATTTAATTGTATTGACAATATACGTCACGATATAGCGAAAAGGAGCTTGTCAAGGCTCCTGAAAATATACAGGAGGGTGTTGTAATGTCCTCACGCAATACTTTTTTAATTTCCGTAATAGCGAAGGAGGTGGAGGACTCCCGACATAGTTGCGGTCACCAGATGCAGGTCCCCGCAGCATGCAGTGCAAAAAAATTGGCATTGTTCTATACTTAGTCGAAAGTCAGTGTATCGAACATTGTTAGATAAAATTAGGATTGTTATAGACTGGTCTATAGACAGCAGACTATCTATAGTGTACAGTGCATAGACGAAAGGAAATTGAGGTAGTTGTAGACTGTAGTCTATAGGGAGTCTGTAGACCGTCTATAGACGAAAGGAAATTGAAGCAGCTATAGACCGTAGTCTATAGGGAGTCTATAGACCGTCTACAGACGAAATCAAATTGAGGCTACAGACCTTAGTCGATAGACGGTCTATAGACCATCTAGAGACGAAAGAAAATTGAGCCAGCTATAGACTTTAGTCTATAGAACGTCTATAGACAAAAAGAAATTGAGGCAACTATAGACCTTGCTCTATAGAGAGTCTATAGACCGTCTATAGACAAAAGGAAATTTTGGCAGCTAGAGACCTGTCTATATCACGTCTATAGACCGTCTATAGACGAAAGGAAATTGAAGCAATTATAGACTTTAGTCTATAGAGAGTCTATAGACAAAAGGAAATTGAGGCAGCTATAGACCTTAGGCTATAGCGAGTCTATAGACTGTCTATAGACGAAAGGAAATTGAGGCAGCTATAGACCTTAGGCTAGAGCGAGTCTATAGACTGTCTATAGACAAAAGGAAATTGAGGTAGTTATAGACCTAAGTCTATAGGGAGTCTATAGACCGTCTACAGACGAAAGGAAATTGAGACAGCTATAGACCTTAGTCTATAGATAGTCTATAGACCGTCTATAGACAAAAGTAAATTTAGCCAGCTATAGACCTTAGTCTATATCGGGTCTATAGACCGTCTATAGACGAAAGGAAATTGAAGCTATTATAGACTTTGGTCTATAGAGAGTCTATAGACAAAAGGAAATTGAGGCAGCTATAGACCTTAGGCTATAGCGAGTCTATAGACTGTCTATAGACAAGAGGAAATTGAGGTAGTTATAGACCTAAGTCTATAGGGAGTCTATAGACCGTCTATAGACGAAAGGAAATTAAGACAGCTATAGACCTTAGTCTATAGATAGTCTATAGACCGTCTATAGACAAAAGGAAATTGAGCCAGCTATAGACTTTAGTCTACAGAGTGTCTATAGACCGTCTATAGACGAAAGGAAATTGAGGTATTTATAGACTTAAGTCTATAGACAATCTATAGACCGTCTATAGACTAAAAGAAATTGAGGCTGCTATAGACTTTAGTCTATAGAGAGTCTATAGACAGTCTATAGACAAAAGGAAATTGAGACAGCTATAGACTTTAGTCTATAGATTTTCTATAGACTGTCTATAGACAAAAGTAAAAGTCTATAGGATGTCTATAGAGTCTATAAAAAGTCTATAGAAAGTCTATAGACCATTTTTATAAGGGTCCTCTGTCTGCACGTGGAAGCAATTGTGGCTCAGCTCGAGCCAGTGGGCAGGCCCGTGCAGTTTCCCTTCCACTCTTCCTTCAGTCACAACAACAACAACGTCTGTGGCAAGCGACCCTGCCATTGGGTGGTTGCCCTTATAAAAATTTCTATAGAAAGTCCATAGACTGTCTATAGACTTTAGTCTATGAAGTCTATAGACTGTCTATAGACAAATCCTTTAGACTGGTCTATAGACAGTCTATAGATTTATGGCCATACACTTTTAGTAGACTTTTGTCTATAGACAGTCTATAGACAAATGTCTACTGAAAGTCTATAGGTCTATAGGAAGTCTATAGACACGTGTCTATAGACAGTCTATAGACGATCTATAGACTTATGGTCATACATTTCCTATAGAGTTGTCTATAGACCGTCTATAGACACTTGTCTATAGACGGACTATAGACGACCTATAGACTTATGGCCATAGACTTCCTGTAGATTACTGTCTATAGACAGTCTACAGACAAAAGTCTACTGGTCCAGTAGACATGTCTATAGACAGTCTATAGACATTCCATAGATGTGTGGCCTGGCAGTGCTATAGACCATTGTCTATAGACAGTCTATAGACCTCTGTCTACTAAACTATTAGTAGACCATTATCCATAAACTGCCTATAGACAGTCTACAACCGTTGAAAAGTCACCAGACAGAGTTCACAAATGACACAATCAATATACTTACAAATTTAGTTTTATTTCCAAGCTATCCAGGCTGGAAATATGCAATACATGGACCATAAGAATGCACCACAATAACATAAATGTTGAAAGTAACAGTCCGGCTAGTTTCCTCAGAAGCATTCTTGCGGCCTGTTTGCAGTCAATCATCCGGGCATGTTCACCTGTACAGCACAAAGGAAAAAAATACCAGAGGAACAGAAAAAAAAATTCCCATTCCATCTCTACACATGTGCTTTACAATGCAAGGCATATCCTGGCTATGCCATTCTAGAAAGGTAATCTTGATCTTTTGGTTTGGTTTTATGGGGTTCAAAGACCCAAGGCGACACAGGCTACGAGACGCTGAAGTGAAAGGCTGGGGAATAATTTCGGCCAACTGTGCAGAGTACACAGGCCTTTAGCATTTTGCCTCTATTAAAATGCGACCGCCTAGGCCGGAATCGAACCTGCATCTTTCAGGTCGCCAGACGAACATGATAGCCACTGAGCTATCACGCCGGCGCAATAATTCCAGTAAATACACGACAGATTATAAGTGTCTTCATAAAACATTGTAACAAAGACCCATAATCCCTGGAGCACTCTACTCTGAATCCAGTAATGATACTGATGCTGATTTCTGTATGGCAATCCTTTTACATTATTTGTAACAGAAGACTTCGAACAATTGTGCCACATATCTGCATTGACTCGCAAGGAGCTGTTAAGAATGCCACCTCCATAAAATACAGATTCAGTGCACCTCACACACAGGGATACAAAAAGGAGGATATTGCAGCATTTATTCTTATAACCGCTATTGAAGAAGCGCTTCAAAATACCCTGCATGAAGCCTGGTATACCCGGCCAAATTTTTAACTGGCTCTAGTGTTGCATCGCTAAATGTACCTTGTAAAAAAGGTGCCTTTTAGCTACACTGCTGGCATATTCATGCTGTAATTTGACGAGTGAAATGTCATTTCGTGGTTCCTTTTTGTTCATATAATGTTTGAGTGCAGTACTTGCGTATTTAGATCAACGTTATCAGAAATATTCGTCTGCCACTACGAACAGCTGAAACAAGCAGCATATGCAGCAATGGATCTGGTCCACATGGCCTTATCCTCTGGGTAAAGTACCACTCCTTTCATGGCGGACAAGTCGTTTACCCAGAGTAAGTGCAAATGCGCCACCAGAACCATTGCTGCGTATTCCGCTTGTTTCGGCTCTTCGTAGCGGCAGACGATGAATATTTCTGATAACGTTGATCGAAACACGGAAGTACTCCACTCAAACGTTATATTAACAAAAAGAAACTATGAAATCCCATCTCACGTGTCAAATTACAACATGAATATGCCAGCAGTGTAGCCAAAAGGCACCTTTTTACAAGGTTCATTTATCGATGCAACACCAGAGCCAGTTAAAGATTTGGCCGGGTGTACGTAAGCCGATACTCAAACAGGCACAAGCTATACAAAACCAGCAGGCAGAAGCAACCAGTTCACCACAGATTTGCGCCTATAAATTGAAGCGCAAAGATGGAACAGCATACTCATACATCTGCGCGCGCTCTTAGAAACAAGCGGTTTGCAGCGCTTCCATGCCGCGCTCATTACTCACAAAACTCATAGAGCACACAGAGGCTGCAGCTGCGCCGTTTCAAAAGCAGTCGCGAGTTTGAGACAACAAATTACTGTCACGATAAAATACCGTCTGAAATTCCCTCAGTTTTTCCTTAAGTGCAGCCCCAACAGCGCAGTAAAGAGGAGTGTTTCTTGCATGTAGGTAGCCTAAACCAACGCTGCTAGAAAAATCAACGAAAGGAATGAACGCGCTCAAAGTAGGAAGTATTTAAATGAAACAATTAACGCCTTCAACAGGCGCAGCTATAATAACACGAGAGCTTAATTTAATTTAAGGCGCAAATAAGCGGCAAATTACATCGGCGCTTTCGTAACTTAGCAGTCTGAAATCAGAAACACATACTTTGCCTCTCGCGCAAATGGTATTAGAGAAATCTGTGCACGCGTGAGCGGGATTCATGAACGAACTACTCGGAACGAAATGTAAGCCACCTCTTGTCGAGCCGACCTTTACCCAGCTTTCAAAATGAAGTGCCCGCAAGCCAGCGGCGGCGGCCAACGGCTCTGATGACAGACACGGACGAATCCATACGTGCGCAACGAAGGGGAGATGGGATGGAGCTCGTGGGTTCTTCGCGGTGTTTGAGCACGCCGGCCATTCGCGCCGGCAACGAATTTTATTCACCCATCACACTACAAGCATTCCTCCAGTGCCGCTTGAATTCAACTTTGACAAACGTCTCGTGCTCCAGTCTATAGCGTTACAAGACACCTTTGCTGAAACGTCGGCGTCCACGACGCGCACCGAGCGAGCGTCCATACGTAGCAAGGAAATGCACACCTCAAAAAGAACAGCACTCCAAGGTCCAGACAGGCGATAACACAAAGATTAGAAAATAAATGCAATCCACCACAGAACGAGAGTGTATGTAAGTACGTTTTCGGAGGTGCAAAGTAAATTGAGCTCACGCGGCGCTAACTAACGCACAGTTCCATTTCGGCCGTCATTCACAGGCTAAACGACATTTCTGGCCGCTCATCTACCTTGAAACACGAAAACTCTAGTAGACAGCTCGCGAGGAGCGGCTTATCATCAAGGGCATCGCACAGACTGCCTTTCCGCGCGTTAGTAAAGACAGCGGCCAGAGATAAGCGGCATTAGTTGAGAACCCGATGGCTTCCGCCTTAGAAACGAAGATAGGACGTTTGTCACTGCGCACAAAATCTGTTCTGCACACACAGCTCTGCTTAGAGTGGTTCAGGAGACCAAATGAATAAAATATAAACGTATAGACTTACCGTAAGTGGACGATGAAGCTGGATTTTGAAGAAAAAATAATCCGCGAAAAAAACGCCGACGCCACCGACGCAGCCACACACAGGGTTGTTTGCAGCCCGAATGATTTTCCGCCGTCTCGCGGTAAAACGGTAAAACGCGAAACAGAAACCCATTTCACGGTCGTATCTTTGTCGCTCGCACTCTTGCCGTGTGCAGCTTGATCTGTTATCCAAGACCACAGAAGGCAACTGGTTTATAAGCGTAAATTCTTCGCATACCCTCTAAAAACCTTATTGTTTTCGTGAAAACAGAACCGAAATCTAACTGCTTGACCGTATACGCGCCGCATCTCCCACCGAATAGTATGTGGTACAATTCTCAAATAATAATTATAATGTTGCATAGCATAATGTCTTTCTTGCGTGTGTTCGTGTTTAGAAAACTGATATGCTCGACATCAGCGTGTCATCGGCTACGAAGCAACAGGTGCAAGGGTAGGAACGAAAAACTACTGGCTTTGTGATTGTTGCGTCTGTGCACTTTTTCACGTGAATACAAACTGCAAAGGTATCAATGGGAGATGTTAATCGCACAGAGGACTATTCTGAGGTGTTTCTGAGGGATGGGCGCTTCCTTGAATTCTCACACTCGTCATTCGCCCTTTATTTTCAGGACGTTTTAAAGGGAAATGTAGAAGCGTTGATGAAATGTTTGTGATTTCAGCGCGTTGGACAGTAACGATCGAAAGATGGAATGGAATTGTGTCGAGCGATTACCTTAAGGGACAGCACATTCATTCGATGTAGTACAGTTTGCGGCGCCCTTACTTCAAGAACGGCTGCCTTTCCGCGGCTTACTTGTTAGCATTAAATATTTAATTGTATTGACAATATACGTCACGATATAGCGAAAAGGAGCTTGTCAAGGCTCCTGAAAATATACAGGAGGGTGTTGTAATGTCCTCACGCAATACTTTTTTAATTTCCGTAATAGCGAAGGAGGTGGAGGACTCCCGACATAGTTGCGGTCACCAGATGCAGGTCCCCGCAGCATGCAGTGCAAAAAAATTGGCATTGTTCTATACTTAGTCGAAAGTCAGTGTATCGAACATTGTTAGATAAAATTAGGATTGTTATAGACTGGTCTATAGACAGCAGACTATCTATAGTGTACAGTGCATAGACGAAAGGAAATTGAGGTAGTTGTAGACTGTAGTCTATAGGGAGTCTGTAGACCGTCTACAGACGAAATCAAATTGAGGCTACAGACCTTAGTCGATAGACGGTCTATAGACCATCTAGAGACGAAAGAAAATTGAGCCAGCTATAGACTTTAGTCTATAGAACGTCTATAGACAAAAAGAAATTGAGGCAACTATAGACCTTGCTCTATAGAGAGTCTATAGACCGTCTATAGACAAAAGGAAATTGTGGCAGCTAGAGACCTGTCTATATCACGTCTATAGACCGTCTATAGACGAAAGGAAATTGAAGCAATTATAGACTTTAGTCTATAGAGAGTCTATAGACAAAAGGAAATTGAGGCAGCTATAGACCTTAGGCTATAGCGAGTCTATAGACTGTCTATAGACGAAAGGAAATTGAGGCAGCTATAGACCTTAGGCTAGAGCGAGTCTATAGACTGTCTATAGACAAAAGGAAATTGAGGTAGTTATAGACCTAAGTCTATAGGGAGTCTATAGACCGTCTACAGACGAAAGGAAATTGAGACAGCTATAGACCTTAGTCTATAGATAGTCTATAGACCGTCTATAGACAAAAGTAAATTTAGCCAGCTATAGACCTTAGTCTATATCGGGTCTATAGACCGTCTATAGACGAAAGGAAATTGAAGCTATTATAGACTTTGGTCTATAGAGAGTCTATAGACAAAAGGAAATTGAGGCAGCTATAGACCTTAGGCTATAGCGAGTCTATAGACTGTCTATAGACAAAAGGAAATTGAGGTAGTTATAGACCTAAGTCTATAGGGAGTCTATAGACCGTCTATAGACGAAAGGAAATTAAGACAGCTATAAACCTTAGTCTATAGATAGTCTATAGACCGTCTATAGACAAAAGGAAATTGAGCCAGCTATAGACTTTAGTCTACAGAGTGTCTATAGACCGTCTATAGACGAAAGGAAATTGAGGTATTTATAGACTTAAGTCTATAGACAATCTATAGACCGTCTATAGACTAAAAGAAATTGAGGCTGCTATAGACTTTAGTCTATAGAGAGTCTATAGACAGTCTATAGACAAAAGGAAATTGAGACAGCTATAGACTTTAGTCTATAGATTTTCTATAGACTGTCTATAGACAAAAGTAAAAGTCTATAGGATGTCTATAGAGTCTATAAAAAGTCTATAGAAAGTCTATAGACCATTTTTATAAGGGTGGCGCCTGGATCTTATCATTGACTTATATTGGATGCAATATACAGCCAACGGTGAAGTGCATAGCAGCGCTCAGTCAATAGCAGGCGACGGGACCTGCCCGCTGGCTGTCAATGGCTGCGATGTGTAGCCAGTGGTGAGATCCGGTCGTCAATCACCCAGTGGCAAGGTGGCTTTTCACAGACGCTTGAAAGTAGCGGGTATATCGGTGTGACCAGTGACATAGGAGCTCATGAAGGCATAATGGCCCACTATAAATGAACTGCCTACAGATTACGGCCCCACTTAGTCTTTTCGCTATCCAAACGTCGTCTCCGGAGAGTAATGGGGGCCGTTACTACCGAAAAGACGAAAAGTCGCGCAGAGTAAAGAGGGAGCAGAATGATCCTTCAGCTGCCCTGAGTCATTGGCAGGGCTCGCAGATCGAAGGAGAGGTTTATTCCATCCTTGCTTTCTACAGTTTTTAGGTCCCGCGAGGAATGCGGCTACTGCCTTTAGGCGCTAGATGTTAATGCATTAGCGTAAAAACAACGCTGCTTTCAAAGAAACGGCCGCAGTTTCTCAAAGTACACAACTGTTAAGCTCCAAGGGCGTGACAAACGCAGACAGTGATAAAGAAACGGCCGTTTTGGAATGATGGAACTCGCTTCAAAGGAAACACCCTCTCGCAACAACTCGGAGAAGTGTTTGAATCTCCGACAATCGATCGTGTTGGAGAACTCTTCGGGTACGGATGAGTAACGGAGGAAAACCCGTAAATGCTAGACAGCGAAGTAGACGCTGTCGTAACAGTGCTCACAGACGATCTGTTTGGCTGGCGGCGGCGCGCGCGTCGAGCCCTCAGTAATTTACGGCTCGCTGGGACAGCCAACATCGAGTGTTTCAGTTATACGGAAACGCTACTAGACAATTATGTCAACCACACTCTGTCGCGGTCTACACGCGTCTGTACGACACTATGAATTCTGAGACACGCTTGTTCTTCCCGACGGATTCTTTGTTTTTACTTGTTTCTCAGAACCTATGTACTTGGCAATTCAAACCCGCGTCACTTTCCGCGAAACGCTCACGCTGGCCGACAGCAAAATGTTTGCGCGGCAGTTGCGCTAGCGCTTGGTGCTTGATTGGTGGGACCGACAGAAACGAGGCACCTGCGAGAACTTCTTAGCATGAATGTATTTTTATAGGTAGAAGGATCCTGCTTGTACAACCTATGCGTCTCATGAAAAGTCTTCGGTGACTGGCGCCTCCCTGAGATCGAAGCAGAAAGGAACCTGGCGACTACGAAGCTAGCGCGAAGAGTAAGAAGTGGAATTGATGCAACGTCATAAAAGATAAAAAAAAACATTGTTCTTCGCTACTTAAACTAAGCGCAATGCCAAAAAAAACAGTAAGTCAAGAAAGAATGTGTAGTGGCCTGCCTATAGTGCCCCTAAATGCTCGATTTGACACGTGTCAGACGTTCTTTTCGCTTCGTGCCCGAGCGCCAGAACCTTGCACACACAAATGAAACTCCTTTCAAAAGCGCGCGGCGAATGCTGTTAAGCCGCTGCTTCCTGAATTCGCTTTCCTGACGCGTTGTGATAAGGAGGGTATCTGCCTGGTTGTTTTGTACGCGACCGCTCAATGTGCCCATCGGCCTCGCCTACTCCTTGCTTGGCATTGCACGTACACTTCATTTATATACTGGGTGTTTTCGGAAAGCCGGCCAACAACTTTTAAAAACAAGCTTTTTGAGTTATGTAGACGCCTTCTCCGGCAGAATAATACCAGTATCTGCGGACATCAGAAAACAGCTGAATAGAGTCATCTAGTCAAATAGTTAAAGAATTTCTGATAATTAGCTTTTAGCCATCACAATAAGGCGACTGGTTGCGATGAGAGATTCGTAGTCGGTCGTTAGTAATAGCTATATCAGTTCGTAGAATTTTGAAAGCGCGATTCCCCTCGGAGCTGTGGCCCAACATATTCGAAAAACGTAGCGCGAAACACAAGACACAGGTAAGGTGAAGACAGGACACGAGCGCTCAACATATTTTGCAGCCCAACATATTTTGGCTGCATCGTGCCAAAATACATGCGCTTGTGAAACGCATTCAGGCAAAGCGACCGCGCCAGTTCAAGTTACTAGTCGAAGCAGCCAAATTTTGTCGAGCCACAGATCTGAGGGTAATCGCGTTTTCTAAATGATAAAACTGGTATGAGCATTAGTAACGACCGGATAGAAATCTCTAATTGCAACCAGATATACTACTGCAATAGTTAGAGAGTTAGCAGAAATTCTTAACTGACTTAATAGTTAACTTTATTCACGCGTTTTTACTTATGTCCGCCGACACTGACATCATTCTCCAGCAGAAGCTGTCTTCATAACTCAAAATCCTATTTTAAAATTTACTGTCCGGCTTCCCTGAAACACCTGGTACTTCCTTGCATTTTTGGACTCTGTAACGACAACAAATAACGTGTGGTTTGAAAAATTTCCTTCTTTGTTTCTGTTTCAATTCAATTCAATTTAGGGGTTATTTTCTCTTTGAGAAAGGAGAGGAACAAACAACTGCATACAGAGCTTGACAAGATCCCGCCGCCCTACGCGTATGATAAACAGCGGTTTTTTTTATATTACAGGTGTAGCATAAAAATAACAAATGCCATATACACATAACGGTACAAGTACAATACAATGCCGTGCAATCGTGTAAATGTAATTAAAGTTTTGCAAAAATCCTTGCATTTTGAGTGGAAGCAGCTGCATGTTTGACAACTCATATCACGGCAAAAACGACCCGAAAGAAATTTCGATGCTGAGAAACAGCGCTAGCTTAATTAATAACAACAATGACAATAAAACAACATGCCAGCGATAACATAAGATGAGATAAAAAAGGGTACAGGTGAACGGGTACAGCAAAATACAGTTGTGTAAAAGTTTGGAGTTATACAGTGTTGCCCTACGTTCTGTCGAAGAGCCTTTTAAGATCGGAATTTTAATGGCGACGGGATTAAATTTTTCGTTATTTGGAGCTGTCAGTACAACCAGCACTGTTCCAGACATGAACTTTCCATATTTTCGTTTGAAGCACTCGCAAGGTACGGGTACGCAGAGACACACGCACAGCTATACGAAGAAAGCTCACTTGTTTACTAAAGAGATGCGCACACGTGTCATAACGTATTCTTACAATCTGCGCTGAATCAAAGAGAGAGAGACTCTTTAATGAAGGGCAGATAATTTAGCTGGCGTTTAAAAATCGCTGGCATGCTACTCTGCGTAGGGAGGGGAATTTGGGAGATAAAGACAGAAGGAGAGCAGCGCGGAAGAGGTAAAAGAAAAAAAAAAAACCGAAGATAAAATGCGGCCATGAAATGGGTACTAAGGATGCAATGACGAGTATTGGTGTAACCTATGGAATGATGGAGTGCATAGTCCGTCAAATGGGCTGACGAAGTTCACTGCATGAAGAATGCATGAAGGTAACGTGCAAGTGAATTTAAAGCTTATCGAGATGTCCAATGTCTTTTAAATATGTGAATAGAAAGTTCATTGCAAGTCTCTGTTGCCTAAGGCAGGCTAAGGAACCTAGAACTTTGTCTGAATCAAATTTTTTGAAAGAACTAGTTCTGACACATGCGTTAGATAGCTTTTTATATAAGGTCTCCCAGCTAGCGCTAACCAAGCATTTTAAAAAGACGATGTGCCGTAGCTTAGTGAAACCAATTGAGGGCTGTTGAGAGTGGCGTGGTCTAGTCATCAGTATTTTGTGTCCTCCAAAGTTAATTAATTAGTCAATTATAAGTAGCTAAATTTTTAATTATTGGCAACAGGAATAAAGTTTCAAGTCGGAAGTTTCAGAGCGTCTTGAAAACAGCTGGCTCAAATGTTTGCACTAAGGTACCAATACGGAGCTTTACTTACTGGCCTTGAAAGAAAGTAACTGCGGGACAGTTGCTGGCTTATATCTCCCACTCAGTGCACTCGAAATGCCCCATCGGGTACAGCTCTCCAGAGAAAAGAGGATTTCGTTCTTTGAGACTCGTCTTGGGACTTTGGAGCGGCATCGCTGTCGAATGTGAGCTTTTGGATTTTTCGGGCTATGTTTTAAGATAATCAATATGAACAGCTTTACGTAAATGGTACCTGGATGCAAACATTGCAGCCAGCTGTTTTTCAAGACGTTCTACAACATCTGAACTGGTAGTCTATTCCTGAAGCCAATAATGCAAAAGTAAGCTATTTAGTCCTCACTTATTAATTAACTTTGGAGAGAGAAAAAACTGCTGTGGTCTTGAACAAGCGACTCCCAACAAATCTCAGTTTATTTCACTGCGCCAGGACAGTCAGGCATTTCTGAAAGCTTGCGCACATTTAGCTGGGTCACCTGGTATACTTTTTTGATATATAGATGCGGTTTCTGGGTCCAGCTTAACATTGACTGTTCGATACTCAATTTCATAGTCATAAGCCGATAACATGAGGGTCCAACGCAGCATCCGTGGTGATAGCACCTGGGGAATGGGCTTGGCATGGTGCAACAGTCCTAAGAGGGGTTTGTGGTCTGTCACAATTTTGAAATGTCTCCCATATAGAAACTGATGATACTTCTTCATGCCAAAGCCGATGGCGAGCGCTTCTCGGTCTGTCTGGGCATAATTCCGTTCTGCCGCACTCATAGTTCTCGACGCAGGGCCAAGCAACCCTGAGCTACCATGTGTCACGTGTTGGCGGCTTTCCCGCCAGTCTGTACCCTGCCACCAGCAATAAAGGACGTAACATATAATTGGCGACGAGGTAAAAATGGCAACTGCGCTGGGCACGATTGGGGAGTTCGTTCCAACAGAGGCG
The DNA here is from genome assembly GCF_055824585.1 of Amblyomma mixtum. Classification (NCBI taxonomy): domain Eukaryota; kingdom Metazoa; phylum Arthropoda; class Arachnida; order Ixodida; family Ixodidae; genus Amblyomma; species Amblyomma mixtum. The sequence goes on from NC_143013.1 coordinate 48,963,437, forward strand.
ACGTCTTGGCCCTTGTATTTGGAGCGCCTCGAATTTTTCTTTCAAGCAAACGACATCGACGGTAACGAGAAGAAGCGAGCAACGCTCTGCAGCGTTTGCGGCCCAGCAACGTATGCCATCGTTCGCTCCCTTTGTTCTCCGGATGCGCCGTCGGCCGTGGCCTACGATGAGATCGTCAGGCGTCTCTCAAACCACTTCTCGCCGCGACCGTCGGTGACAGTACAGCGTTTCAAGTTTGGCACACGTCAACAGCAGCCCGGTGAGTCAATTGCCGACTACATCGCAGAATTGCGACGTCTCTCGGAACACTGCGATTTCGGTGCGTCGCTCGATGACATGTTGCGCGACCGGCTAGTGTGCGGGGTGCGAAGCGAGACCCTTCAGCGTCGGTTGCTGGCGGAGCCGGAGCTTACGTTTGCTACAGCTCGGGAGAGAGCCATTGCAATGGAATCTGCGCAGCGACAGACCGAGCAAATTCGCGGCAGTGCCGCATCGTGTGAAGTTGGCAGCGTGAGCGGGCAGCGTTTCGACCCGTGTGTTGCGAAGGTCTCTGCGCCAGTGACAGCCAAGGAGGGTACCCATAAGCAGGCTGGTTCGCCTGGAAGCACAAGCGTATGTTTCCGCTGCAAGGGTGCGCATTCGCCAAGCAGTTGCCCATTCATGAATATGCAGTGCCACTTCTGCAAGCAACGAGGGCACATAGTGAGAGCATGCAGGAGGAAGGCGGCAGCTCGCGCTTCGGCTGAACCCAACTCTCAGAACAAAAAACGGGCCAGTGGAGGCCGTCACAAGAATGCTGCGTCGGACGTTTACGACGTGTTCGTGCTGTCTGGTGAAGAGCCAGCCGTGAGAGTGGAAGTGCGCGTCAACGGAAGTCCCCTAGAGATGGAGGTGGACTCTGCTGCAGTGTGTTCAGTCATCAACGACCGGACTATGCAGAAGCTGCGAATATCGAAAAGGGCGTTGCGCCCAAGTACTCTTCATCTCCGAGCTTACAATAACAAGGAACTACGAGTGTTGGGTGAACTGACCGTGAAGGTGGAATTCAAGGGGCAGGAACATCGCCTGCCATTGGTGGTGGTTAAGGGTGCTAGTATCGGACTTCTCGGTCGGGACTGGTTCAAGTCTTTGGGAATAAGTCTGAGTGGTGTTCACAGTGTGTACGAGCCGAGTCGAACTGGCAGTAGGGGAACAACAGCCTTGCTCAAGAAGTATTCTTCAGTCTTTGAGCCTGGACTTGGGACAAGTAAAGGGCCTCCTGTACGCATAGAGGTGAACCCGGCAGCTCCGCCGCGATTTCTGAAGCCACGACAAGTACCGTTTGCATTGAGACCGAAGGTGGACGAAGCACTGGACAAGTTGGTGAGCCAAGGCATTTTCCAGCCTGTGCGGCACTCGAAGTGGGCAACACCTGTCGTTCCAGTTGTCAAAAAAGATGGATCGATAAGGATCTGTGGGGACTACAAGAGCACAGTCAATCGTGTAGTGCAGTGGGAAACGTATCCCCTGCCGACACCGGAGCAGCTGTTTGCCAGGCTAGCAGGTTGCTCGAAGTTTTCAAGGCTAGACCTCGGACAGGCGTATCAACAGAAGACTGTTGATGAAGAAACAGCTGACTTGTTGACGGTTACAACACATCGGGGACTGTTCCGCGTAACCCGTCTTCAATTTGGCGTGGCAGTGGCAGTGGCTATCTTTCAGAGGTACATGGAAGAACTGTTGCATGGAATTGATGGTGTTCTTGTGTTCTTGGATGACATCTTGATCGGTGGAAAGGATGAGGTGCAGCACAATGCTCGTTTACAAGAAGTGCTCAAAAGAATTCATGAAGACGGTCTGCGACTAAAGTTTGACAAATGTCAATTTGGTGTTGAGGAAGTGTGTTACTTGGGATTCCGTGTGAACTCTGCAGGTGTGCAGCCGACAGAAGACAAGGTGCGTGCTATTCACAAGGCCCCAGAGCCGACATGCAAAAAGGAACTTCAAGCCTTTTTAGGAGCTCTGAACTTTTACAACAAGTTTCTTAAAGGAGCAGCTCATGCCTTGGAGCCACTGTACCGGCTGTTGGACAAGGGTCGCGAGTGGCGTTGGATGGAAGCTGAGGCGGAAGCATTTCGCCAGGCGAAAGATCTGCTACAGTCATCACATGTTCTGGTGCACTATGATGTCAACAAACCCCTAGTGCTGGCCTGTGACGCATCCCCGTACGGACTGGGTGCTGTGTTGAGTCATGTGTGCGAAGATGGCAGCGAGAGACCGGTTGCATATGCGTCGAGAACTATGAGTGCGGCAGAACGGAATTATGCCCAGACAGACCGAGAAGCGCTCGCCGTCGGCTTTGGCATAAAGAAGTATCATCAGTTTTTATATGGGAGACATTTCAAAATTGTGACAGACCACAAACCCCTCTTAGGACTGTTGCACCATGCCAAGCCCATTCCCCAGGTGCTATCACCACGGATGCTGCGTTGGACCCTCATGTTATCGGCTTATGACTATGAAATTGAGTATCGACCAGCGGAGAAGCTTTCCAATGCTGATGCATTCAGTCGTTTACCACTGAGAGCCAGTAGGGCAGAGGAAAAGGAGCAGCGTCTTTGGGAAGTAGGGATGCTGGAAATGGCGCCGGAAGTAGCATGGAACTCTAGGAAGGTGGCAAGATTCACGTCAAGGGATAAGCTGTTGGCTAGAGTCTGCAATTGGGTGCAGCATGGGTGGCCAGAGGGTAAGCTGCCAGAGGAGTTTGCAGCGTTTGTGAGCCGCAAGCATGAACTGTCGGTGTACCAAGGTTGTTTGCTGTGGGGCAGTCGTGTGGTCATTCCAGAGCCAGCTCGACCGTATGTCATGGACATTCTTCACACAGCTCATCCAGGAATTGTCAAGATGAAGGGGCTTGCCAGAGGAGCCGTGTGGTGGCCAGGAATCGACAGAGATGTTGAGCAGAAGGTGAGAGACTGTGCACGTTGTCAGGAATCCAGGTCTGCGCCAGCAGCTGCAAAGATTCACCCTTGGGAATTCACCAAGCGTCCTTGGACAAGACTACACATCGATTTTGCTGGGCCCTTCCAAGGCAAAGTTTTCCTCATTGTGGTGGACTCTCACTCAAAGTGGTTGGAAGTGTGCCGGATGAATTCCATGTCGACAGCTACAGTTTGTGCGAAGCTTCGTTTCCTTTTTGCTACCCATGGCATTCCAGAAACTGTTGTTTCTGATAATGGCACTGCCTTTTGTTCGGAGGAGTTCAGAGACTTCATGTGCCGGAATCAAATCCGACATGTGACCGTTGCCCCATATCACCCTTCTTCGAATGGTCAAGCAGAACGCATGGTGCGCGAAACCAAGGGAGTACTCAAGCGAATGGTTGGAGGCGATATCGACACACGTCTGGCTAGGTTTTTAATGACCCAGCATATCCTGCCTCATGCTACAACAGGCAAGAGCCCGGCCGAATTGCTAATGGGCAGGAAACTTTCAACTGTGTTAGAGCGTCTGCATCCTGACCTGCAGTCCAGTGTGCAGCAGAAACAAGAGCAGGTGATGCAGCGCCGTAGCCAGGCAGTGCGACTGTTTGATGTGGGGGATCGAGTGTTTGTGCGCAACTATCTCTATGGGCCCAAGTGGTTGCCGGGCATTGTGGATGCTGTCACAGGACCAGTGTCGTACTTGGTCGTCACCAAGGACGGTCGTCGATGGAGACGTCATGTTGACCAACTCAGAAGTCGTTCTGCCAGCTACGCATTGGACAGTTTCGCTTCTGGGATGTGTGAAGAGGAGGAACCGCTGGTTGCTTCCCCGGCAGGGTGTTCCGGGCTTGGCATTCCTTCAAGCCTAGAGGACCCTGGAAGACGGGACCAAGGAGAAAGACTGGAGGAGGCTGCAGCGCCCAGTACCGAATCTGCTTCCTGTGGTGAGGACCGTGAAGCGAGTGCTTCCCTTCAAGTCCAGCGACCACAGCGCCAACGCAGCCGCCCTGCGTATCTGAAGGACTTCGTGACGTAGGGGGGAGGAGTGTTATAGCGGGACAATCTTTAGGGCCAAGCAACCCTGAGCTACCATGTGTCACGTGTTGGCGGCTTTCCCGCCAGTCTGTACCCTGCTACCAGCAATAAAGGACGTAACATGTGCAGTCTTCCGAAATCACGTCTGAGCGTTGTTGCTCATTACAAGTGTATTTGAATGTAGATGAGCCGCATGTGCGCTCGTCCTGTCTTCACAGCTCTTTTGTTGTGCCTGTCAGGGCAGGTTACTCCTTTGACTAGTGGTAACTGACTGCTAATAGGCTTGCCGACACTCGGAGGCATGCCTAACGCTTTGTGACGAAGGCGGGATGGCTTCCGCACGAATACATGGCTGTTGTGATTGCGGGTGTTAGGTTTCCACAGCCTGCTCTGCTGGAGGAGTTAATTGGCTGACCCGAATTACTGCCGACTCGGTACGGCGCCCCTCGAACAAGAAGTTCAAGGTTGTTCTTCTCACGAATGACGGAGAGCAGACGGCTTTTTGCAGGATGAAAACAGGGTAGCATAGCGATCTGTCTGCTTTTGGCATAAAGTGGTGCTGCTTCTTTATAACCTGACTCATATTCCGCTGCGCTTTCGAACCCTATTCTGCTGCCGGCCACGACGTGGACGGGAAGTACGCGCGCTGTAGTGGACGCTCCTAGAGGCACCACGAAATGCTTCTTAGTGTCGTCTCTAGAGTAGGTCAGGGAAGGCATAAAACTAGGAACTGACAACACGGACGGAAACGGGCTGCTCACGTTCCATCCATAGGAGTTTGTACTTATTTGTTAATTTTTACTTTCAATTCCCAGGAGCACCATTTTAAAGCATGATAGAAGGGAAGATTAACACGAGAACGGTACTGCTGTTCGGGTTGCATGCTTTTGTATTTAGGAGGAGGAAGCTGCTGACAGCATTGAGGAAAACAGCCAGGAGGATGGGAGGCTGTTCATGGATATTTATGCATGTTACCGTTATTCCTTCTCTCAGGTGATGAAGAGGCTTTTTTTTTGCTTCCCTTTGCATAGTGCAAACGGCTGAGCTAATTGGTTGCTTTGAATACGATGAGACATTGTACCGTCGATAAAACACGAATGCTATGCCGCAGCGGTCGAGTTTAGAGGAAAACCAGCTGAATATTTGTATGCATCAGGTGCGGGCCCTCTATATACATTCGCACTGAAAACGGAGAAGCAGTTCCCACATGCTCGGCGCCGAGATCAGTGGACACATCTCCTGCACGGACCATGTGCTGAGCGTCGACCGACGGCAACGGCGTGAAATACGTACTCCGACGTACTCCCCCGTCCGACCGACGGGCAAGGCCGCCGCGCGGGCCTCTGCCGTACGCCGCTGCCGTCGTCGTCTACTTGTTGCTACACGCCTGCTAGCACCGGGAGAGGGCGCATCTGCTCTTCTTACAGCGATGTCGGCCCCGTCGCACGCGCCGCTCGTATCTCTCACGAGAGCGCGACCACGGTTCTGTCACGTGCGTCGGGCGTGCGTGTGCGCTGCCGGCACGCGCCCGGCGCCGCGCCTCAGCCGCGCAAGACACGCGCCCCAGAGATGCCGACTCCTCCGGCACAGATTGCACCCTCTGCAGATTCCTGAGCCTTGAAAGCCGATACCTTGGGTGTCCGGGTCTCAGTATCGCTACAGGGACGGCGGCTGGCTGCAGAATTAATAAGAAACGTTGCTAAGAGGAGGGCTGCCCGGCCAGTCTGGCCACGTGTGGCCGTTGTCCTTGAATGCCTTGTTTTTCTCACGGTCCGCAGCAAGGAAGACTTGCTCAATTGTTGATATATGCTAAGCGCAGCACTACATAGTTTGTACGTTTTTTTACACCAAATTTTACATCCAAAACTGACTTTCTGCGCTGAAAGCATGGTTGCTTATTGCCCCATTATTCCTTGTGACGCCCTTTAAGCTTTTTCGTCCTCGAAATCAGCCGTGCGGCAAGAAGTTGCAGATAGAAAGACATAAGAGTGAGCGCTTAAGTGTGATCGCATTTAAAACAATGTCTGAGCACATGCGGAGAGGCGTGGGTAGGTAGGCGCATCCATTCATTCATTCATTCATTCATTCATTCATTCATTCATTCATTCATTCATTCATTCATTCATTCATTCATTCATTAACCAACTGTTTGTGTTGACAAGGATATCCTGATGATCCCAATTCAGTTATTTCAGTGCGCATACCCACGCCGTCGCAAACCACACTGTGTAGTTCCTTTAGTCAGAACAAACTATGGACGCCAAATGGTAACATTCCAACTTCCCTCACTCCTCAATAGATTAATTACTGCAAACATTGACATAGGAAACATTAGCTGCTCTGACCTTCTCAACTACTTTATTTCCGAAGCCACATTTTTCTAGCTTTCACACTTTGAACTTGTATTTGATGTATTGGTTGCTGTTATAATCTTTATAACAGGTTTTTTTTTGTTATTGTTGTTGCTTTTGTTGTTATTTCTTAAAGCCGCATTAATTTTCTGCACACGCTGGTGATTGTGTATCTGTCTGTTGTCTTTTTTTTTCTCTCTCTCTCTCTTTTATTTTCTCAGAAGTGCCGTCGCATGCCACTGCCTACTTGCTGTACAGGGGGTGGGAACCTTGTCAAGCGATAACCGCTTTTATTCCCATCCCCTCCAACACTGTATGGTGATGGAAATAAATCATTATTATATTATTATATATAGACTCAGCCGCTTGTTTTACAAGTTTGCAAATTGCCGGCAGGTGGCTTATATTGTTCACCGACGAGTTAACCAAGTGATCGCAGTTGTGAGGCCTTTAGTAGGCTTACATGCGGCGCTTGGGCAATGCACTTCGGAGCAAACAAAGTGAATTTGTGAAGCAGCTACAAGGCTTAATACACTCCACCACAGGCGCATATCTGTACAAGTGACAAAAGCACTAGCAATCCGCCATGACACAGAAGCTGTCCTAGGTCTGCATTTTATTGTTTTTCATAGCACGCCGGCACATTTCTTTACACAAGCCTGCCAGGCTTAAGCAGTGGTAACAACTCATGTCAAAAGCCAACGAACTCTCACGGAGCCGTGCCTCCTCCAAAGACAGTAAAAGCTTGTTGTGCTTTTTCGGTATACTCAACCAGATTACGTTCAGCAGTTTTAGCGAAAAGACAAAGGTGCTAGAATAACGATGGTAATGCAGAAAATCCTGTATGCAACTGACAGTTGCTTTTTAATTTGCCTTTCAAAATATTTGATTCACCTGTCATGACTCCGTGTTGGCCTAAACCGTGGGTCTGACGGAGTCTTCGAATAATAATTGTTCTTCAGGTGTTTTCAAAATTTCAGTATATATTTCCTTTATCCCAGCTGCGATAACCACATAAACAAATTGTGGATTGATCGGCATGGAACCAGTGTGGAGCACATATGTTCCTGATGAAGTCAACATCAAACACATATTTCGATCTCCCACCCCCTTTCTTTCGCGCATCTAAACTTGCGTGTATGAAAGCGAGATAATTGCGCCTGTCGTGTTTTGGCGCTCGTGTTTTGGTGTTACTCTCGTAACTTAGCCACACTATGTGGCTTGCTTTCAGTTCTGGATCGGCTTGCTGTGCTTTCGATGTGGTTCATGGAGATTTATACTATAGGCGGACGGAGAAGTTTCAGACAAATAGCGTTAGTTCTCGGTTCAAACGAAACATATGCAGGAGCTTAGCGACAACTGTTTACTGTGACATCAAATGCGACAGCACTTATTCTTTCTGCTTCAGTAAGTAGCGCAGGGAATAACTGATCACTGCTACCCACCCCGATCCCTTGAATATAGAGAAGCACCTGTGTGCCACACATAAATGTTCGTGTGATCTGTGTACTGAAGGCCACCGCCAGATTAGTTCTAGTGAAATGAGACCGGCATGACACTGATAACTGAAGAAATAGCTTCTTGGGAAGTACACATTTGTCGCGCGAATGCCTATAAACAGAAAAACCCTCGTGAGTCGAATCTCCTATCGCATATGTCGCCATGCCACACTTTCGCTTCCAGTACGAACGATAAGTGCCCTTGCCAAGTGCGACGGCTTGTTGCAAGGCCTTTCGCAACGCGCTGACAGAAGGAAGCCTGTTTTAAATATGTCACCTTAGTGTCATCCTTGAGCAGAACAAATCTGTTCTCCACTGAAAATTTGTTTGCGCGAAGCAGCATGCACATCTCAGAATGAGAACATCCAGTGACAGTTGCTTGAGAGTACCTGGTAAACTATTTTCTGGCACAGGTGCAGGCAACTTGTTGGTCCCAAGCTGCGCTCAGACGCTCCACTGCACGTCTAAACATCAGCAGTCAGCCGCTTGGACCGCTACGCAGGCGTACATTCCGAACAATGCAAGCCGTGCATTTGGCTGATAACATTCCTTGCCTAGATGCTCCTGACGCAGGTCAGTTAGCGGACGCAAGCCATGTGTGGCTTCCACAAGGAGTGGAAGATCATGCGCGTAAGAGCAAACAGGTAGAGCTAAAAAGCACTGCACGTGCACCAAAAATGTTTGATCCTGTCGCTAGGCTTTGCATTATGGCGCTGCGATCAATCCGGCAAACTTGGGCGCAGGTTGCCTGCAGCACTCAAACACAGAGTCGCAGACCCTGCAACTGAGGGAGCCTGGACATGACACTAGCCCTCGATGACCTGGCTTGCGCCAATGAAATCTGGATAGCTCGCATAAACCGTACATTTTAAGTTTTTTTGAGGAAAAAAGTGCTCATTTCCATGAGCCCAACTAAAGCTGGACGGTTCAGGTTTCCTTCAAGCTTCGGTGGTTCAGACACTGAAGGCCATCTGGCTACCTTACTTTGCTGGAAGGAAATAGGCCATAAAATCATTTTGCTAATGAAACCATTATTTGTAGCAAATTGTGCAGTATAATTGTCGTGCAGATGCAGACGTTCAGAGCTTTGGAGGAGCGACGATATTCGAGACGTATTGTATTCTCTCTACTGCGCTTACCGGGATGAGCGTTTCACTACATTTGCGATAGTGCTTTGTGAAAGAGAAAAGCGCTGCAGAATGAACAAGCAGTCTCCTAACATCAGGAGTCTTGGAGGATTTGGTTAGCGTGGTAAGCAGTTATTATGTGCACTGAATATTGGTTCCAGTATTTATCATGCCATCATTTAAGGCACCTTTGGTGAGCGACGTGCAGGATAGAGATGAATGGTCCCGTTTGCCCGAACACTGTTGCCGACGGCCTTGTGTCAGTGTCAGGCAACTAATGGGGGCAGTCGCCTACTCTTGTTCTTCTTTTCGTTTTTCCCACTTTGTCTGCAGCAGACACCCGCCGTGTCAAGCGATAGTAGGCGACGGCCGGAGCTGCAAATAGGGGGGCTGAGGAGGGAAAGATCTCGGGCCACCACTCGAAGGCCGGGGCAGGCATTTTGTCGGCATCTCGAACGCGCTAGTGGCGTGTCTAGTCTGGGATCCGGATTGAAGCGGTCTGATTCCATCTCCCACTCTCTATCTCTCTCTCTCCCTCTTCTAGATCTCTGGTGACGAAAGGATGGACGCCCCAGAAGCAAGGAGGAGATCGGCACTTGCGAGTGCAGGGTCGGGATGCTGAGAGACATCGCGCTTTGGGTCGTCAGAGGTTAAGAAACAAAAAAAAAAAATAACCCAGTGCGCTTTCGCAGGCTGTGCGCTCGGCAGCGTGCGATACAAGAACTGAGGCCAACTGAGAGCTGTATTTCAAAAGCCAATCCCTGCTCAATAAAAGCTTATACGTATAGTCATCCCCGACCCGATGAACACGTATTACTGCTGTCACAGTGACGGCCCTCATCCAATCCTGAAAACAAGTGTTTACACATCCAAGTGAAGCCTGTGTGTGGTGGTATACTTACCTGTCGCAATGGGCAAATACCGCGATTGCGCGTGAGTGCTGTTCTCAAATTGCAGGGTAGACCTGCGGGAGAAAGCGGCAAAATAAAAGCTGTAAAAGCTGGCAGCCAGAAGAACAGAAACCGAAGGCTAAGCACATTTCGGTACCCGTTCGGTCAAACATACCAGATAGCGTTGCAAACGCATTGTTTTTTGCATGGCGGTCTTTCGACAACAATAGTATGCATCACAGGTAGCCCTGGCGGTCGCTCAGAGGTTACGTTGATAGGCTCCTCAGCGCGAGATCCGGGATTGAACCCGGCTTTGGCTGTTGCATTTCGAGACCGATGAAATGCGAAAATGTCTGAGTTCTGAGATCTCTAACCGCATTAATGAACACCAAGTGGTCTAAATGAAGCTGGAGCTCTCTCCTACCTCAGTTCATAAAAGTGGTCTGTGTTGATTTGGTACGTAGAATTTCATTAATTAATTCAATACCAAAGGCACTGCGCCACGCAGGAGCTTTTTGATGAAGCCGGGAGGGACCGGCATCATTCAGCAGCGGTTAACCTGCCGCAAGTAATTCTCGCAACAAACTAACTGAAAGCTATTTTCAGTGCCGTAAACCCTGAGAATCCACATGAGGCACCAACTGCGAATTATTTTTTCCAGCTGACAAGTCGAGGACAAATTACAAATGAAATAGTCAGGCTTTAGATGTCAGAATGTGTAAATGCATTCATTTGTTGTTCTTCCTGCTTGGGCCTCAAATTTAAAACCATGCACCTTGCGCCGTCTCACGCTTGTTTTGGAAAGCTTCCTCGCCCCATCTGCCCTAAACCTGACTGCGCAACAACCAACCTGTTCTTAATTTTAATCTCCATTCTTAAAAAAAATAAAGTTTTAAGCATATGTCAGTCACCGACTGTGTCTTGGAAAATGCCCTGCAGTGGGTGCATGCCATTTAACTTTTTAAGAAAACTGCGACAACCTCACTTCTTTGTTTTCTTCTACCCTTCTGAAGGCCAGGGCGAGGGAGGAAGAGCGAGAAATGAGAGCTGTTGCCCATCTTAGTTGGCCAGTAATGCGCAGCGGACGTTAGCTGCGTACCTACGTAAGCAGCTAACGTTCACATTCAAAAATAATTCACATTGAAGAAATGGAAGCACGAAATGACCTCGTGCTGCAGGTGAGAGAGCTAACGAGGAAGTTGAAATGAGGGAAGGTTATACGTCACTATGGCAACCACTGCAACAGCAACCAATAAGTCTTACTGTTCGCAACACTACACTGGGGAGGAAGGAGAAGAGGGTATGAAGGCGCTTCAAAAAACAGAAGTTAGCCAAGGCCGGCACGCGTAAGGGAATAATGGGGAGTTCAGTGAATTGCGATAGTTGGGAGAAAGTCCTTAGAAAATGGATGAAATAGAGACTGGGGGTAAGCGCGAGCATACCCTTACGTGCGTTCCAGAACGTGATGCCTTGCAGCCGTGTCCCAACAGGTCATATCTTGCTTGCGCTGGAGCCGTTCACTCGTATTTTGTCCTCAATCTAACGCAGCAAATGGCTTTCTGCACTCGATCGCTGCAAAGAGCCATATACGCGACTGCCGTGTTAAGCTACAGTATCAAGTCAATTTGTGGATGGAAGCGAATAATGGTGCCCAGTTCCCTCTATTTCATGAAAGTGCGTGAGCAGTCAATTTGAAATTCAATGTTTTTTACGCCAATTTTTCGCGCACAATTGTGAATACCGATCTGACACAGCTCATTCTGCTCGTCGGCTGATCAGGTATCATGTGAAGAATCCTAATAAGGGAGTAATTACTCATTGGCGTCCACCCAAGCGCAGCCCTAGGTACGCTTGAGTGGGTGCCAATGTTAAGATCGGCGTTAGCAAGAAGTCGGCTCTCACGTTTCTCCTGGATGGTTCCGAGAAACCCCTGTCTACCCAACGACGTGTTTGCCTCAAGGCGTGCTGAATGGACCTTAGAGGCAAGGGAAATGTACGTTGCTGCGTCTCAGTGCGGGACCCCACATGAACAAGAGGACACAAGCGACTATAGGCACCCTGCACCCGCCAGGAACCGCCACCATAGAGGCTGCGTTCAGCTCCCCCGCGCGGCCAGTTTCTCGTCCCTGTCAGGAAGGGTCGCCCAGCGACTGCGAAGGGATGGCGTCTGCTAGCGGCTGCCGCTGTTCGTAGAGGCGAGATTTCGACCTATTCATCCATGAGGCTGAAAAATTCTTTCGAGGAGCGAACATCAGGAAAGGAACGAAGCTTTTTGAAGCAGGCCATGTACACAATGTGAAAGAGGTGGTGTCGTGCGACGGGAGCGAAGTAGCAGCCCGGTGCATTGCGCAGACAAGCATCACTGCGCAACCGAAAACCATAAAATTAACGCCAAGAAATATTTCTATCTAATGCCTGTCAGCGCTGCACTCTCACTCAATTTTTTTTTATGTAGCTATCTTCCAGAAGACAGCTTGTAGCCGCGAGCTGCAGTTGCAGGGCAGGCAAATGTAAACACGCTGTTGCGATTGCCGTGTTTTTGGAGCGGTGTGAAACGCTCTCCAAAACGAGCCACCCGCAAGCCTGGGGTGTTCCTGTGTTTAGAAAGGCTTACCCTGAAATTTCAAAGACGGCCAGGCGGCATAACATTCAAGGTAAATAGCAAACTCCAGTTTCTGAGCGAACGGCGCAAACCTGAATTCATAACATTCTCGTTTGCCGCACCTTCGGTGTTCGATGTGGAATACCCTGTTCAAACTACACCGTGAAATAATGTGCCCATTGCGTAATCTGCCACTCATATTTTCTCTTTTTTTTCAGCAACTGCCAGGCCATTATCGCTACAACACGTGCGTCAATATTTTGGTGATATGAGATATTCAATGAACGAGCTTTTGCAAGCAGTAGAGAATGCAAGCTGCGGCGAAGCGCCTGTGCGCACTGAAACTCCTGCGGAAAACATAAAACTCTTTGACTGGGATTCTGAAAAAAAAAAAGGAGTATCCCGGCTATTTCATACAGGATTCTTGAAGAAAGCTTGTGCTCAAAAAGCGGGATTTCATTGCAAGTTTTGTTTAATTTCTACGCATTTAGTACAAGTGCTCCGACTCTTCGACATTAGGATATTTGATTATTGTACGAAATTATCGCCCAGTTGTTCAGACGTGGAGGCAAAGATTTATCAGGAGCATGTTTTCGTTGCCCTTGAAAACGTGCCTTTACTGTCGAATAAGACGCTGGACGACAAGGCGCAGTGGAAGCGAGCAAGGATTCTGCACATAGTTAGAATTAAGGTAAACGGTTCTTTGCAGCGCAAAATTTGGGCTCCTTCCTAAGGTGTGACTGCAGGTGAGTTTCGCCGTGGCTTTTTAAGCCCGCATATGGTTGACAGCCAAGTCATTGACCGGAAATCACAGGTGCAAGAAGAGGGAAGGGTTCCCAGAGAGCCATTAGCATTCCTCCGAGTCTGCTGAATTTGCTACGAGTCAAAAACCTGTCTAGAAGGTAATGCATGAGTCAAGTAAGCGTCTTCCGCACGGGTTTGACCATTGTTTGACCAGAAACCGCGCGCGCGTGTTGCCCGTCGCGAAGGGTGGGCCGTCTCCCAATGTCGCGTTGGAAATCCATAAAACCTTGTCCGAGGCTAATTTATATATGTATTATTGCATCCTACAACACAGCAATGTGTCTTGCTGTTGTTAAGTGCGACTTTGTGCTCTGGAAGGAGGCGCACAACTGCTTCGTGACAGCGCGCGGAACACAGCGGGAGCTGTCGGACTGCCCCGCCTTCCTGACAGGGACGCGCGCGCCGCCGCCAGTGGCGCGCGCGTCGCGCTGGAGTTAGATGCGCAGGGTGCCTCGAGGGCCGTCGTCTTTGGTGGCTCTTCTGCCTATCCACCATCGCGGCGGGCTGGCGGGGGACTTCCGCAACCTTCAAGAACGTCCCCAAGGGACAAAGGCCCACTTCCGCCCTTTTGACGGTCTCGCATTCCGACCCTTCGTGACTAATGTCTTCTGACGGACAGGTGTCGGCGGCCCAGGGGAACCTTCGGCGCGTCCGAGAACCTTGCATCCCGGAATCAACTTTACCTCGAAGACATCCTTGTCTCCCCGGCTGAACGCGTGACGTGTCCACAAGTGCGGGGGTGGAAGTTTGTGCGCGCGAGTGAAAGTTTCCGGCCACTCCTAGCCTGGAGTTGACGTCATCATCCTAGGGAAGCTAGGGAAGAAGGATCGCATAAAACTCGGCGACGAATGCGGTCGCAGGAGACACACTTCCTGTTCTGGACTCTTGTAAATATGTAGTCACAGTCGCATTTTCTGTTCCTGACTGTTGTAAATATGTAAATAAATTCAAGTTTTCTTTCGCCACCTTCTAACTCCGTCGCTCAGCGGCATTCCTGTCCTTGGCCTGGAGGTGGGAACGGGCGTCATGCTGACCGTGGATCCGTCGAGCTGCGACCCCGAACCTCGTCCTCAACACCAATAACTAATTACTCCCTTATTGCAAATCTACTCCGTTTTGGGGAATTCCCCGAACACGTTTAACCGAGGTGAAGAATCTGTACACTCTAAACACGAATACGCCTATGTGGGAGTAAAAAAGTTAGTAAGCTGTCCTCTGGCGCCCTCTCTTGTATACAAGGGAGTGCGCTAGAGGATACCTCTCGCGGAGTGCAAAGCAATAAAAAGCTCAGTTCGATGCCCAATGCTCTCGGAGCTAGTTCTTCCTCTCCTAAGCTCCGTCGGATTTGGTGACACGTACGGTGACCCGATGCAACAAATCTTTTGTAATAATGAACAAAATCATATACGCATGCATTTCTTGGCAAAGTATACTTGGCAGCGTCCCTCAATCTGAAAGCACAAAACATGCACAGAAAAACAGTCGTTATACAAAATGCAACAAATTCGCACATCAGTCTCTTACGACCATCATTGTAATCTTGATACTGGGCAGCTAGTCACCAGTGATTTCGGTAAACATATAACTTGCACTTAGTAATCTCGCATCTATTTAGCATAATTTTTATGAAGCCATGGTTTAACCGAACAAAAGTCAACCTCAACGATTCCGATTCGGCACCGAAGTGACTAGAAAGGCAGGAGTTTTCGTCAGTGATCCAAAAATACCTTAGTTTTATGCAAAAACAAATTAGTGAAGATGTGCCTAAGAGCTGGGAATGGTTTTGTCACGCCTCTAAACACTTTTGTGATACGGTCAGAGGGAAACAAAATTATGATGTCGTTGCCCACATTTCTCCTCTGGGTGTTCAGCCCAACAATTTGTACCAATAATATCGTCCGAAAAATAGGGCACAAGATTGTAGTATATGACCATGCGCAAACGATCCAACAAGGGAGCAAACATTTGAAAAGGTAACAGGCGTCTCACACTCAATGGGTTTCACTTTTCACGAGTTTTTTTCAGGTGTCTATGATGGATTTCAGCACTTCCCTGTTTCTCATTTCTTGTTTTAGTGCCAAAAAAAAATATTCACAGGGCTTTCAAGCCATATTTTCAATGAGGTAGCATAAAAAGCGTCACTTTGAAAAAAAATTCAACGACGGTCATAAAATTCGCCGATCGGCTGGAGGAAGTGACTTCACTAGATCTTAAGTGACGTCACGGCCAGCAAAGGCATCAACAGCTTTTAATGTTGTCGTATTGGCAACTGATCCTGTGATTAGGGTTCTGTATTAATTTTTGGCTCACCCAATATGCGGTTCCTTCTCTAGCGCTCACATAGACAACAATAAAAATAAACCGTAGCGTATACATTTTCACGTTTAGCTCCAAGGCTCTTAAGAGGGCTAATTTGTTCCTGAATATGCATACTTTTTATCTTTTTTCTATATATGCAACCTGGACACGCTTTTTTATGTAGGCGCTGCGTCACTTTGTCATCAGCACGGGGTGGAAGCCTTGTCAAGCGTTTTGAGAATTTTCGCCCCCTCCCCCCCCCCCCTCTCTTCTCAACATCATACCTGTGCAGTGTGTGTTGGATTCAGGAAATGAATTTGACTTCGACTTTGACATAACTAACCCAAACTATGGCCTGTCCTTTGGTTTCTCTTCTGTCTGTGTGTTTTTGTACTAATTAATATGTTTGTACACGTATAGAACACATTGCACACACGACCACGTAAGCACGACGGTGGGTCACCCACGGTGCTATAGGTCAGCTTATGTTAAGTGGAATACGGAGAGGGAAGAATAGAAGACGAAGAGGATAGCTCAGACAGAAGGAATGCAGCAAAAGCTTTAAAGTATATGCACGAATATAAGAGCACGAGGTAGATGAGCTAGTGCTGACCATCCCCATTGCCATTGGCGTAATCAGCATGCAATTTGTTCTCGGTTTGCGGTGACTTTGCGTTAAATCAAATCAGACCTCAAATTCTCTACGTACGCGTGTGATTCTGCATTTTTACGCCACACGTGACCATCACGAGGTCTCCATATGAACGCCCTGCAGTCGCTAACTGCTGGTGTAAAGTACGAGGCTTATTGCCCGCGACGAAGCAACAACATTTGCCGCCGAGGATGACGTATATAAACACCCATGAATGGGTTAAGATATAGTTGAGGCGATTAGGGCGATGAAATTCGAACCGCGGACAAGTGAAGAGACGGGACCTGTCCTTGACTCGCCTTGGCTTGGCACGAGAAACAAAAACAGGTGATCTCATTGGTTCAGGCGCGTCGGGGAACGTGTCGGAAACGTGATTGCGGTGCACGTGACTGTAGTGTGCACCAAGGAGGAAGTAAGCTGTGTGAGAAAAAAAAGACCCATCCACTCCCTCTGGTAGCAGCTTTGATTGCAACGATAAAGACTCGCAGATTGCCCAGTTTCTCACGACGGCACGACAGCGTCGTTTAGGGGTTGCTTCACTCATGTCTGTGCTTTCAACTGTAATTAATTAGTCCACATGTCGTCTATGCAGAAAAGCCGCGTAAAGCCCCAAATGTGAACGTCACGACGAGGTTAAAGGCTGGGAAAACACGTCTCTTGGGTTGGACCCGGAGAAGCTATAGAGGAGACGACCTCTTTCTCGGAGAGCACAAATTCGTAAGATCATAAGCCTCCGCATCTGAAAGTGCCTACGAGTTGGTTCAAGTTTCCTAGTCGTGCAGGAGTTGGCGCAGGTACTAGAATAAATGCTACATAGAAATACGTATTATTCTTTCGCATAGCACCAGTAAGAGTTTTTCCATCTCCAACAAGTAAATAACCACAGGGGATTCATCCCAACGAGCTGCCTTAATGAGCACCGCATTCTCATTCGTGTGGTTTGTTCGCTAGTCGTCAGCGGGGTATTTCTTGCTTGATATTCCTGCCCTTTTATGACTTTACACAGGAGATAGAATAAGCAGGAAATACGAATTCGCGCGTAAGTCAAAACTAGCAGCTGCTTATTGTTACCATTGCCTGCTTTGGCGTGAAATAATAGAGTCGTCACGAGGTTATAACAACAATACAAAGGAAGAAACGAAAACACGGTCGACTCCTATAGTATCTAAATTTGTAGGAACGTGGCCAAGGCAAGTGGCCTGTGCGGTTTTTCTATCTGGAATGTCCCCATTCCAAGGTCTTTGTTAAAAGTCACGAGTACATAAATCTATGAGTGACTTGCGGGCTTAAGTTCCGCACGTGCTAGTGTACCTTATCCACCCTGAACAACAGCTGCTGCTACGTAGCTATGAATTCCAAAACTAGCAAAAAAGTGGAAAGCCATGACATGGCTGTGACTCTTTAATAGCGTCTCGCGACCAGTTTGCGCCAAACAGTCTTGTTCCCGCGCCTAGCATCGTTTTTTCCGTTCACAAGAAAGCGGATGTTCCTAACTGACCCTGGATGCCATTTCCGAAAAAATTCTGAACAAGATTAGCTGAAGGGAAAGCGATGAAAACTGGCACAACACACACAAGCGCGGAAAACATGCATGCATGCACGCACGCACGCACGCACGCACGCACGCACGCACGCACGCACGCACGCACGCACGCACGCACGCACGCACGCACGCACGCACGCACGCGCACACGCGCAAACACACACACGCGCACACACGCGCACACGCGCACACACACACACGCGCACACACACGCGCACACACACGCGCACACGCACACACACACACCCACACACGCACACGCACACGGACACGCGCACACACACACAGACACACATACACAGAGAGAGAGACAGATGCACGTATATATAAATGCATTCAAGATCTATTACGGACTAGTCCTCGTTCTCATCAAATAAGCTCAAATGCTGAGAACGGGGTAATGACAAGCCTGTAATGACAGGGAAAACGACATTGTTCTTTTGTGCACTAAGCATCGTGGAGAAATGCTTGCATTAGCAGGTCATAATGCCTGCGTATAATTTATGCAGGAACGCTTTTTTGTTGGTTTTAATGTACGCCTACTCTGCCTGTGCAGAGAGCCGCCGCGGTGGCTTAGTGGCGATGTCATTCGGCTGCTGAGTTCAACGAACGTGGGAATAAATAACCGCCTAGGCGGCCACATTTAGATCCGTGGAATGCAAAGGTGGCAGTGCGTGGTTCCAATTTTATTTTCATCAGAAAAGGGGGACTCGAGACAATAAGTTAACGTTAATTTACCTGACGGCTTTCGCATTCCTTTACGAGGCAGCAAGAGCTAGCGCTCAGATGCAAAATTTGGGTACCCTCAATGCAAACAGAAATAAGTACAGAGTGCAGACATTAACATTGAATTCATTGCCACTTTTTGGTAACGGCAGCTCGGCAGTCAGGAAGACGGGGAAAGACTTCCAAAAGAAACTCTCTATAGGGCTGACTTGCTACCGCAAATAACGGAGCAATTCCGTAGCGGTGACAGCAGAAAACTTTCTCGGGTGTCGTCGAAGATCGCTGCTCTCGACCACGCTCATTTTAAAAACTTCACCGAAAGTTCGCTATAAGGCTTGGAAGATCGATAGTCATCTCGAACAACACGGAAACAGGACTGTGCGAGTTTGATTTTTCGGGCGCGCTCTTGTTCCATCTTGCCGAGCGAACAAAATGAAAAGCCCATGTGCCGCCGGCGATAAACAACGCGAAAAACTCGAGAGGCAGGCAAACAGCGCTTTGCGGCTTCAGCCGCTCTTATGTAATCATCGACCCGGCGCTTAGAACGAAGATAAAGCCTAGTATTGCCTCAAGGGTTTTCCCTGCGATAGAGCGGGGGCTCTGTCGCTGGAAAGCGCTCATTTCGTCGGCAACGGAGTAACTATTCGCATGAGCTTGTAAGGTCCAAAATAAGAGCGTACGAGATTTCCTTGCGTCCTCGACAGTGGCTTGGCATGCGCACTCATACGCCGTCCCCTGGTTTGCATTCCGTTTCCCATTGTCGCAAATTGTAGTGTTAGGCGTCGTTGTGTTGGTAGTCTTTAATAAATAGCTGAGCGATTCGTAGGGCTTCTTCTGCTTGCTTTAGATATGCATTTCTGCCGAGCTTCACCTGTTATGTTCGGCAGAAATGCATCGAGCGTGATGGAGACTTTCCACCCATGCACAAGTTTGAATGGAGCCATCTTTGTTGTTTCCTGCACGGCGCTGTTGTATGCGAACACCACGGAAAGCAGGATGACGTCCCAGGTTTCGTGTTCTGCGTCGACGTATACATGGCAAGCAAGTAGGCAATGGTATTGTTAAACTCGAACGAAGATGTGGTTTCCCTATCTCTGAGGAGGACTGCCGGGGTGCCGTGGCTGGAAAAAATCTCGCGACGAAAAATTTTGTGACTTCCGCTGCAGAACTATACGGCAGGACTTTGGCTTCGGCGTAACCGGTCAGGCATTCCATCTCGACGGTGGTCCTCTTGTTTTCCGATGTTCACGCTGGGGAGCTCCGAGAAGATCCATTTCCTCCTTTTGGAAGGTTTTTGTCGATGGCGGTGTGGGATTCAACAGTCCAGCTGCCTGCTCGGTGGTGTCTTTCGTCGCTGGCCGTGGCGTCAAGTTTTTACGTAACGTGCGGCATGGGCAAATAATGGTGGGACTTATACCACTTCTCTTGAATATGGCAGAGCGCCAACAATAATTTATCCAGAGAATTTGAGGAGCAAAATTGGTAGAAAATGAGTTTTCAGAAAGCATAAGGGAATTTTACGATCGAAATTTATCTCATTTGTTCCAAACTGGTGGAGTTTCGAAGTTGCGACAGGAGAAGACCTGAAATAGAGATTTTGTTGCCTAATTCAGTAAATTCTTTGTTACGAGATGGAACATTACTGCACAGCGTGTATGTGAGCTTTAAGCGTCCAGCTGTCAGCGGTTTGTGGGGAGTCTACAGAATTTATTGACAATGGTTTGCAGGCACAAAAAGAAGGCATGCGGTTTTTGTAAGTGCAAAATTCTTGACGAGGACGCCGTTCTGTAAGGAGGAAAACTTGCGCATGAACGCTCCGGGTAGTAAAACGGTCTTTCCGCCGGGTGCTCGATAAGGCCTTATAGCTCAGGGTCCAAGGGGTGACGCCGCCCGAATTCGCTGGGGCTAAACGATTCCAGGAAGGCGTCGTCATCGGCTTCTTTCGATGCTGTGTCGAAAGGTGCTCGTGACAAGCAGTCTGCTTCTGAATGGTTGCGCCCAGAGGTATAGGTTGTAGGGATGTTAAGCTCTTGTAGTCGCAGGATACAGAAAGCGAGACGTCCAGGTGAATACTTCACGTTGTATAAGCCAGCACAGCGCATGCTGGCTTTCACAACACTGAAAGGCTTGCCGTAAATGTATGGATGGAATTTTGCTGGGGCCCAGACTATTTCACCGAAATTCTCTGTCGTTGAATAGCTGGTCTCTGTTTTTGACAAGAAACGGCAGGGTCACGCTTTGACACTCTCTTTTGTTTAAAAAGCGCTAGCTTGCGAGTGGGGACTGGACTAGATGGGAGGAGCACGTATTCCTCCCAGCCAGTACTGTCCCCGTTTGCAAGCTAATGCTTTTAAAACAGCATGAAATACCAAGTGGGCATAATTTCAGCCCTTGTGTTTTGTAACGAAAGCTACACTAGACTAGCACAAGGACATTTCGTGGTGCCAGCCAAAGGCCACTACTGCGCATGCGCTGTTACCATGGCAACCAGTACCATGGCAACTACGGCGCCGAAGCCACTTCGCTATCACTGCGCATGCGTAGAGTCACGCCGCACAGCTGGGACAAAAGCCGGAAGCTATGCGCTCGCTCCTCAGACGCGTACAATGGAAGGAGAGCGGCCGTGCCCGTCATGGCAGCAATACAGGCTGCGTGAAGTTGCGTCTTCCGATCCAGATGTCGTCGCATGGTATAAGGCCGGCCGACAGCGTGAAAATGAGGCGAGAAAGGCTAAGCGTGCGGCCGAGACGCCATTAGAACGACAGGACCATCTCGCGAAGAGACGCCGCCAAGCTGCTGAACGACAGCGGCGGCGTGTCGCTATGGAAATGCCAATAGACGAAATTGCCTTCGCTGTATATCCTGGCCTAACTTAGCTAAGCTACTGCCATTTTTTTTTCTTTCGGCGTTGTTTCCTCTGCACGTGAACGGCGACTAGGCTGATATTGCTTGCCTCTGTATGAATCTTGGGTTAACGCTTTGAGCATGATGATGAATTATTACGCCTCAAAGGCAGTTTGTCCAAATAGCACCATGCAGCAGTGTGTTCCCCTCTACTCAAGCGGCGGTCATAGACCTGTTTTGAAAGCATTTCACCTTACAAAATACGAGCACCAGCCGAGGAGAAACCTTGTACTCACTGTATAACTGGAGGTCGCCCGGTGCCACTGAAAATCGTACCCTGCGCTTCCCGCGCACTGCGTGGAGGCTCCTAAAACTAGGCCAGCTCAGCTGCGGTGTTTTAGGCGCTCTTGTAGAAGTGTTCAAGCCCGAGCAAGGAGTGTAAAGAACGCTGAAGTTCTCTAAATTCTTCAAGTTGCCTAGGTTCGCGTTTCAATAGCACATATCACTTGGTCAGCTGCATCAAGGGTGCAGCGATCTGCGAAAGAATCTTGACCAACCTTCGGTAATACGCGCATCATCCTACGGATTGGCGCATACCTTTCTTACCGTTCGGTATTGCAAACTTGGCGACAGGAGCTGTTTTCTTCAAATATGGTCGTACTTTCTCCTACCTCACGAGTACTTTGTGCCCTCGTTAGCGTAGTGGCACGTTTGTGACTTCAGGCTTCGCTCTGCGGATTTGTTTGCCTTTAGTACTGCCTGAAGCGTTTTCCGGTGATCTTCAAAGTTCGAAGCGAAGGCGAGGGCAACGTCTAAGACTACGAGAGAAATTTTCCACTTATTACCTCACAATACTTTAAGTAATTGGTGAGCGCTATAAAAACACGAAAAGGGACGAACACACAGGACGAAGCGCTTCGTCCTGAGTGTTCGTCCCTTTTCCGTGTTTTTATAGCGCTCACCAATTCCTTAAAGTCTGTATTTCCAACTAGCCCCAGTAGTAGCTCTTTTGACTCACAATACTGTGTCAATTACACGCTGGAAAGTTTCTAGGGCACAAGAACGTCCAAATGGCATTATCTTACACTCAAACTGACCATCTGACGTGACGAAGGCTGTCTTGTCTCGAACCCTTTCATCGACTAAAATTTGCCAATAGCCGCTCTTTAGTTCCACAGACGAGAAGTATAGTTGGAGTCGCAAAGACGCTATAGGGTAGCTTCGGCTCGGGGCAGGTGGTAAACGTATTTCTTGGTTACGCTGCTCAATCGGTGGTGATCGACGCAGAGCGGAAGTGTGCCATGATTTTTTTTTTCATGATGAAGACCGATGCTGCCCAGGGGCTCTTCGATGGCTGGGTGATATCGTTGCGAAGCCGTTCCTCGACTTCGTCACCGAACGCTAGATGTTCTCAAGTTGACACATGGTGGGGGCTTCCGCGGAGGGGCGGGTGGCTCCATCGATTATATTTCGATGCTTGGAAATAGAAGATCATCTGACCTGTAACTAGAAATAAAAGCAGTCAAGGTAACTTTAAAGGAAGTTTTGCAGAAGCAGTCGTATGTACTGGGGCAGAGCTGAGAATGTCGAAGGTCGGCTCCGGTTTCGGTCAGTGGGATCATTGACGTGAAATGGTTAATTAGTTAGCTTTAGTTATATATCTAGTTATCTATCAAGCTTTTTTTTACCATTACTGACGTCCACCCAAGCTGACAGTTTACTCCTATAGAGGTTTTTTTTTTTGCCCGAAAATTCAATTTCTCAGAATTTTCGAAGGCGCTGATTGGAACACGCGGTACTCGTGTAACTTAAATTCTCATAGTTGTGTAATGAGATGAACGTCAATGAATGCCCGGTAGTTGCTAGAAATTAACCCAGAGTCCTCCACCACGGCATTTCTCACAGGTCATGTGCAGCTCTGGGAGGCTAACCACACAAAACATTTTGATCCCTGTAGACATCAGTGACTTACATTAAGAGACCTTGCATGTTGTTTGCTGGGTTCAGAGCGGTCCTGTGCGCCCTTTAAAAAAAGAAGGCTTTTCAGGAACAAAGAGTCAGCTTTACCGAAAAGCCCCTGTTAACAGCTACATTTTATTCCTCTCTTACCCTCTGCGACCGTACAATGAAATATTTATTTCTAAAGGCCCATGTGGGGTGCCAGCAAGGTATACCTGTCGCTGCCAGAAAAACAAAAATAAAACAGTCTGCGGGATATCGTTCTGAAGCATCCCAAAAGGTTCGCACAAAGGCAGCCTTTATAAGAGCGGAAATTCCGAAAGTAAAGTAAGAGAGAATGAAAACATGGGCTCACCTTCTTTTAAGCTGGGAAAGAGCTTGAAATGTGGGGAGTATAGTGTGTCCGCCGCTTTTACGCGGAAACTACAAAAACAACTTCGTCTAAACTAATAAGTCGGCAAGTCTTGAGTGCTGGGCGCCTGAACGGTAGCAAACGTGACTCTACCGTATACTGCTGGCGCTCAGAGCTGGTAACGGAACAAAAGTGACATTTACGAAGTTCGAAAATGGAACTACTAAAAGCTGAGTACGGATAGACACCGAGGCCAAACTGAAAATCTTTTTTTCAACTTTGCCTACAAACCACGCGAGCCATCTTTTGACGTTAAAGGTAGAGGAAGGTCATACCGAAAGGGCACAGTGCTTTCTCCTCTGTTTGTTTGTTGCTTTACTCACATAAATAAATTAATAGGGAGGCCAGCGCCGACCGAAAGTCTAGAAATACGGTTACGGCCTCCAGATCGATGAAAGAACATGAGTTCACACTTGACCCGTACGCTAAGGAAGCACCAAAGCGCCGAGGTCACATTCGGCGGAGCGCTTGTAGGTTGGAATCGAGGCGAAGCTCTTTATAACTGCCTTCGCAGCTTCCTAAACGCTCAAGAAACTATTGGGTCCCACTTTGGTTTAACAGCGTCACGAAAAACCCGCCCGTGTTTAGAACGGCCAGAAAGTTTGTACTGAAGGTTCCAAGACGGTTAACCTTAGGGCAGCTGCAGTATACTAAAGGGAAACAGTACTCGGAGACAGTGGCGTAGCCAGCAATTTTGTTCAACAGGGGAGGGGGGACTCATGTTGCAGCGCGGCTTCCTCATAGAATTTATGGAGGGATCAAATGTAAGAATAATAACTGCATTGCCATCGGCAATGCCATTGTGTATTAGATAACGCTACGCACTGCCTAGATAAGTGAAATATGTATTTTTTAAAATAAAACAACGCATTCGTATGTTCTAAAAATCGTGGCAGACATAACTGACACCAATGCTTCCATGTTTTTGCGTATTCAATAAGCAAAGAAAATATCGCAAGAAGTCTAGAACCATATCGGTCAGAAACCAGCAAAGCAGTTCATGCCACTGATATGAAAGACGTAAAGGCCATGAAACGAGGAAGCAGAGGACAAATATTTTATTGAATCTTTGTCGTTCAAGAATCTTTACATTTTTGCAGATATGCAACGGCCAGGAAAAATTTCAACGACGCTGTTCTTCGTTCCAGTGTACGGCGCAGCAGCAGCTGTCACCGGTCATGTATTGCGAGTAATTGCACCGAAATTTTAGTCGCAACAGCGAGCACATGTATAAACGAGGTTCTCTGAAAAATATGCATTAGAAGTGCGAAGATAAAATGGAGTATTAGGAATGCGAAGACACAACTTGACAAAGGACAAGAAGTGTCGATGGAAACAAAGTCATTGTATGTATACGCAAAACCTCGCAAGAAGATATTTATAAACACGTATGTTTCCATTAAATCTACGCCTCTAAGCAAAAGTCACGCTATATAATGCGTCCAACAAGGCAAACAAACATCTTGCGCAATAAGGGATAGTAAACTTTGTCGTGTCCGGTCGCTGTGTTGAATGCAGCGAAAGACGCACACGGTACTTTTAGACTTCGTTTATTTTAAGCCGATGAGGGTGCGACCAGCGTCGACCGAGGCAGGAGCCGAACTGGCCGCCCGAAGAAAGGAGGGAGTGGAGAAGCGTCCACGGGAGGGAGTGGCTTCCCAGAACAGGAGGAGGGTGCGGGGGCGCACCGTGGGGGGGCCTCTGGCGACAGCGTGCGACGAAGGGCAAGCGGTCGTTAGGAGGGGATGCGAGTGGTCGTTAGGAGGAGGATTGAGTGGTCGTTAGGAGGAGGATGCGAACTGTCGTTAGGAGGGGAATGCGAGTGGTCGTTAGGAGGGGGCGCACACACACAAAAGCAATAAGGGGACACAACACTTCCTTCCCCCTTAGAAAGTTGCCTGGTATCGTGCAGGGGGTCGGCGCTCACGCGTGGAGGCGCGCTGGCTTTGTGCGCTCGGGGGAGAAACACTTGTAGGCTGGCTGTTGTTCGCTGTGTCTCCTAGGTCTGTCCTGGGCGAAGTCTCTTCTTCCGGGAAGAGGTGCCAGGCTATGTGGGAAGATGGTGCACGTGTTCTCTCCGCTGGCGGACAGCTCTCAGACGGCGTCGTAAATCTACGCAGCTGGTTGAGATGTCGGCGTGCTACTGTGCCATGTATGTTGACGAGCCAAGAGCGCAGGCCTATGCGTCTGACAATTGTAGCTTCCTCCCAGCGTGGCTTTTTCAGAAACTGTCGGGCGAGGACGCGCTGCCCCTCATTAAGCGTGCCGCAGCGCGGAATTGCTTTTTCTTCCCGGAACGTCTCTGCCTTTGGCTCGGGGAGGATGGCTGTGAGCTGGGTTCGCATTTCACGCTCGAACATCATTTTCGAGGGGGTCTCGCCTGTTGTGCTCTGAACCGTCGTGTGCTGCTTGAAGAGAAAGCGCGCAAGGCGGCGCTGCAGCGAGCCTGTCTGATCTCTTTTAAGGGCGCGTTTTAGCTCGGCTACGTAGCGCTCGGCTTGTCCGTTTGTCGCTGGGTGGTAGGGGGCCGATGTAACTGATGAGATCCCGTTGTCGCGATAAAACTTGAGGATCTCCGCAGACACAAACGGTGTTCCGTTGTCCGACACTACCTTGCGCGGCAGGCCGAACGTTGCAAATAGTGATCGGAGGTTGTCAATGACTGCTGCCGAAGTCGTCTGTCCCATTTGCCTTATCTCAAGCCACTTTGTGTAGGCATCTACGACCACAAGGAAAGTGCAGCCCTCAATTGGTCCTGCAAAATCAATGTGCAGTGTGTGCCATGGTGTGTCTGGCTTTTCCCATTCTGGGACAGGAGCTTTCGGCGGGGCGCTCCGGCTGCTCTGGCAAGGCTTGCATTCTCGCACCACTGTTTCGATGTCGTTGTCAATGCCAGGCCACCACATGTAGCTTCTGGCACACTTTTTCATTGCAACGATGCCCCGATGTCCGGCGTGGATGAGAGACATAGCTTGTGCGCGTAGTTCTCTCGGCATCACAACTCGGGACCCAAATATGATGCAGCCGCGATGGGTGCTCAACTCTGTAGCTCGCCTGCGGTAAGCGTCGAAGTTGTCCCCTTTGAGTTTATGCACGTTGCCTTGTTGAACAGCTGTGTAAACTAGCCGGAGAGCTGCGCACTTCTGCGTAGATGCTGCAACTGTGCCTGCTGTAAGCGGAGGTTCTGGCAGTGCTTCGAACATCAGAACGTCTCCTGGTGGAAATGGTTCGTCAACAGTTGCGTCTAGTGGCAGACGGCTTAGCGCATCGGCGTTTTGATGTTTACCGCATATCATCACGCCTAGTGGAGAAAACCAGTTTCTCCCTAGAAGGCTTGATCCTGTGCCCTTCACAACAAGCAGAGGTAGCGTATGGGTCTGGCCGTTGTAGTTAACCTGCACGTTGGCAGAGCCCAATAGTGGCAGATTCTGTCCTGACCACGTTCGCAGGTGCGTGTCGTCTTGTTGCAGGGCGGGTGCGTCAGATGGCCATGAAGTTCGGAACGTGTCCTCACTGATCAGAGTACAGGCTGCGCCGGAGTCCACCTCGAACTTAATCAGCTGGTGATGTACGCTTACTTCTGTAAAAATCTTCGGTCGCGTGCCGAGATTCATGGTGTTCAGGTCGTACAACACAGATGGTGTTGCTGATGTTGTTCCATGGAGATCAGATAGCGGCGTATTCTCTGAGGCGTTGACGCTGTGATTAGGCTGGGAAGGTGACTTTATCTTGGCAAGTCTCCGTTTCGTAATGCATGCTCTCTCGATATGCCCTCGCTTGTGGCAAAAATTACACGTGGCTGACTGGAATCGACATCCCTGGGGGTTGTGTTGGTCGTCACACCGCCAGCAGCGTTGTGCCTTTTTGACCGATTTTACAACAACAGAAGGCTTGCGCACCTGGTTGCTTGTCTGGTGTACCGGCTCGGTGTTCCGGCGAATCCCTCTCTGCTGGTGACATAAGGGGACACAACAAACTTCCAGGCAAGAACCGAACTATGATAGCAGAAGTCGCGATATGTACTTGGGCCATGCTGCTGTCGCGACAGCACCATATGGTTAGAATAATAGAGGAACAATGCAGAAATCAATATGAAAGTACGTATCTTTTAACTGCCGGCACGGCGACAATTATTCTTAAACCATAATTACAAAAGGCTATTCCTTTGGTTCAAAGAAAAAGTAAAATCAGTTAGCTAAAAAGGAAACAGAAGGACAAACGAAAGCCACGTATGATGCCGCAAGTTGAAATAACCAATATCCGTGTGTGTATGTAGGGAAACACCGCGTGGGCAGGGCTTTTAGTAAGCAAGGTCAATCGAGATCGGTTATTAATGTCCTCAAAATTTTCGCATTCGCATGGTAATTTTGATCATGATGCTAACTGATGCTTGCGTTACGTGACTCCTTGGGCACGGGCGTTGCCACGAAATCCAACCCGAGTTAGCAATGTTGGCGCCAAAATGTCTTCTCTAGTCTGAAAAAGACATTGTAGGTAACAAAATCCAGAATGACTTTCGGCGCCGGTGGTTGTTTTGGTCAGCTGTGAGTTCGAAAAAATTTCGGGGGGGGGGGGGGGGGGGGGGGGGCTGGAGCCCCATTCCCCCCCCCCCCCCCCCACCCTGGCTACGCCCCTGCTCGGAGACCAGCTGAAATGTGGGTTCAAATTTTGTATTTTGTGTAAGTAGGTTTGATATCGGCAAGTTGAGTGCATAATAATGTGATATACTGCCGTGTACAAAATGGCTGAGTTATTCCAAACTGGACGAGTTTGAAAACACTCATTTGTTCCATTGCCAGATGGTATGCTATTTACATGATTCTGCACCCGAGTGCCTCAGCACGACTGACACACAAAGAGATATACAAATATCATAAAAAGTATAAAACACACAAATACACAAAACGCTATAACGCAAATGTTACAACGCTAAAAAAATTTGTCATTGGTAAATAAATGAATTGTTTGACGGTTGCAAGCTCATTACCAGCCAACAAAATTTGCCACGAATAACGACTACTTGCTCCCAACATTGCTTACTAATCTATTTATTTATTTGTTTATTTATTTATATATTTGTTAATACTGCCTATCTCTTTTTCAAAGATTTTTACAGAAGGGGGGTTTTGGCCGCAGACAAGCAGTCGACAAGCACAGTATGGAAAACAAACCAGTCTTTTTTCTGCATTGTTAGTTTGGACCCCGTTCCCTACTAACGTTAACCGTTCGGCATCTTTGGGTTTTTTTAAGCGCGAACTTTGTTCGCATTTTTATGACCTTACCAAAATTTTTTCGCTGATGCTTTGTAATGCCTGTTATTCAGGTCTCTCTTTCCTTATTCCTGCTCATACCGATTTTTCTCTCCTTTCAGTGTGAACTGCTGTTATTTTCTTTATTGCATTTGAATTCTTATAAAAAAAAAATTCTTATAACTACCGATAGGAGGTCCCGATACAGCCTTCGTGCTCTGGGACCCCCTTCTGCATATTCATTGATGTACAGTTTATATCACCGCATAAAAATCTTCGTCTTAAGAACGAACAGGTACACAACACTAACGCTGCAAGTAGGAATTGAAGCTTTCAAATGTGAAACATAGTCGCTGGTCGTTGCTGCTAACGTGCGTTTTACATTATCATCGGCTTGAACATGTACAAAAAGGCCCTGTTGAAGTAGCAGCGTGCCACGCAGGACCCTTTGCAAGCATCGGGATAAATCTTCAGTGCAATGTAACACAACCATAGTGCTGGACAAATTCTAGAGGCCCGTGTACTGTGCGATGTCAGTGCACGTTAAAGAACCCCAGGTGGTCGAAATTTCCGGAGTCTTCCACTACGGCGTCTCTCATAGCCTTAGTCGCTTTGGGACGTTAAACCCCATAAACCAAACCAAACCTTGAACGTTATCAACTGTGCTTTTGATAACGTTAGGTCACTGTGGCTGCAGGAGTGCCAGTGTTGTCATTTCTCTAATCCCATGCGGTGAACTAACACGGTAGCAGTAGGCAAAACCTGAATCTCTCGCCTTGTTGCAGACTCGCCAGTTTTCTGGATGCTTCCACTTTCAAATTAATAGGGCGCGGGCTCTATTCAGTGCAGGAATAGCTTTTGACGGAGATGCTTAAACAGTAAAATTCCGCTGCTTTGAACACGATGGCATTTAATTATATGCGCCACAAAATCAGCCTCTTGCGCATGCTGTTGCAGAGGACATGTAACCGTCACATGAGTGCCCAGCTTGTATTTGTTCCGGCCAACACCGCGGAAAAATAACTTCAATAAAGACATGCTAAGCATCACGTTGCGTCATTCAGTTTACTCCATTCTATAGTCAGCGGCTCGGCTGATATTTGCGGGAACATGTCGACTGGGGAGCAATTTGTGCTTTAAAACCCCTGGTCCAACTTTCTGTGCTAATTCGTGCCTGTGCGTCCCGTAATGGCGGGCACCTGTGCTCATTTTTTGTTTTCGTGTTTCTCTCTCTCTCTCGTGTCAGATTAACTCGTTGAAGTAGAAAGAACAGTCCTCTAGTGACTTTTATCGACCATATATCTTTTTGCGAAATTTGAAAACTCTTTGCGCAAATAAACAAATATCGCTCTGTGGCTTTGATGACTATAGCAGGGAAATTTAAAACCTAATGTTTCCAAAGGGTTGCGTTGCTTTCTTGTGCTAAAAAGCTAATGCAAACCCTGATATTGAGGACCTGATTTACAGTTAGCGTAGTAGCTCTATGGAAGTGCAGACAAACGACTACTGCAGCGCCTTCCAGGTGGCGTGCAGTAGCAATGACCATTGTGGCATCAACCAAGATGCACATGTTTTTTATATGCATCTCGCTTAATGTATACGCGAATTGAGAGCACTAAGAGGATATTAAAAATGCGGTCAATTAAATAGGACTGCTGATATCCACCAGGGATATTAGCAACTGCTTTTGCCGGCGGCAGCGCTGATGGTGGCAGCGCCAGCAACAGCATAGTGGCAGTCTGCTTTTCTGAAAAGATGAGGTGTGATATGAAGGCACGATTAAACCGTGCCGGATGGTAGCAAGAAAAAAAAGCTAAGGTGCCCGAAAATTAACAAACATAACGCTATGTATTTCCGCCATTGCTATTCCTAAAGTATAGTATAGCAACTCTACGTGGCTTTGCCCGACCATTAGAAGAGCCGTGAAGTTTTAACGCATCACGGCGCGACCATCGGCTCTGGCACGACTTTGCCAATTAAAAAAAAGAATCAATTCCTGCTATAGCTACCAGTACCACCCTCACTTCTTTCATCACAGGCAAATACCTACAAGAATATGTCAATATTT
Organism: Amblyomma mixtum; assembly: GCF_055824585.1. Lineage (NCBI taxonomy): Eukaryota > Metazoa > Arthropoda > Arachnida > Ixodida > Ixodidae > Amblyomma > Amblyomma mixtum. The sequence goes on from NC_143013.1 coordinate 48,994,459, forward strand.
TGGTACTCGTCTCCGGGAATAGTGTCTCTTTAAAAGACGCTAGAATAATGCTCGGTTCCCCATTGGGTTGTGAATTACGACGACGATTCTACGTGCACTATTTTTTATTCTTACCCCATCAACGAAGAGTTGAAGAAAGTGTAGATGCGAGGTATAAAATGAAAGGACATCCCTTTCACAACTGTCCAGTCACCTGTTCAGAAACCCAACACAATCAATACGCCTATAAAGTACCGTTGACTCCTTTATTACCCATACCTTTCCGTTCCTCCTGAGGGGCTTGGATGCATTCGAGGGCGGCGAATCATAGTCGGCTGCAGATGCAAATGCACCGGGCCCGCATCCCCGCCGCCGTGGCCGCATTTCGGCGGCTGCGAAATGCAAAGTAGCTCTCGTGCTGTGTGAGGCCAGTGCACGATGATGAAACCTAGATGGTCCAAATTAATCCGGAGTCGTCCATTGCGGCGTTCCTCAAAGGCAACTTACTGCTTCCGGGCTTTAAACCTTACGTACACCGTACCGTTTTACAACTGGCTCAAGCGGAGTTTACCTTTTCGGCGAACGGTTTGAAGTTAGTCGAGTCCACATTCTAAAATACCGCCCGCTTGTTGCTTATTTATTATTTTATTTACGCGTACTGCGGTCTCGAGGAGACCATGCAGATGGACATGTTTGTTCAGAAACCCAACACAATCAATACGCCTATGAAGTGCCGTTGACTCCTTTATTACCCATACTTTCCCGTTTATCCGGAGGTTTATTATTTTATTTACACGTACTGCGGTCTCGAGGAGACCGTGCAGGTGGACATGTTTGTACAACATTTTCGTTCCATTAACATCAAGCGATACATATGCTTTCACTAAACACTCACTAAACACTAACACTCCATGGTATCACTAAATACTCGTCGTTGCTTGTAATTTTGACGTTGACGTCGTGAAATTGTGTTGCATTAGGAAACCTGACTGTTGAAGTTAAACCAACGATTCTGAAAAAAATTATGAAACACGTGCAGTGATATGGAGTTGAGCACGAAGCGCAGGGTCAAAACGATTATAGAGAGCACCGCGTATCCTTGCTACAAAGCAAGAGTTATCACGAAGCGAGAAACAGAAACGTCACAGGGCCAGTGAGCGTTGCGACCAAATGCAATGCCCGGTTGTACACTTTGACGTCGCGAGATTCGAGCAGTGAGGCATAGAGCGACGTTGAAGTCTTCGACAACCACCCTCATTTTCGTACGACCGCATGCGAACACTACAGGGTACCATGAGAATGTTCTTTGACGATGATTGGGAGTATATCAGAAAACGATGCGCCCTTCATTAAAGGAACATTTAAAACTACAACGTGAACGCGAATCTTTCAAATCAGTTTACAAAATAACGTATGCCGCTTAGGTAAAAGGTTTTACTCCACTCTTAGTTCCACGCTGCAATGTGATATGATAATTCCTGCCCGCATCAGTTCAAACGCGCATGTTCACGTGCATTCGTGTTAAACCATTCAGCTCGTAATTAAAGCAGCGATGGGCACTAAAAGAATTGTACTCAAAAGGCGGAGTTGTCAGCTTGTTGCTAGCAGTGATTACTTAAAACAGATTTAAAATATTTCAAGCACATTCTGCAGCAACTAAAGGCGCTGCGTTGACACCTCAGTAGTGCCAGAATTTCCCAAAAACCTACAGGCACACAAAAGTCCCCAGGAAAAGCCCTTATTTCAGGCTTGTGGTCTCGTTTTCTTCCTTTCCTCCCAGTATCAGGCACAGGATATGGTCACGTTTCCTTCTAACTGATCTGAAGCTTTCTTGTCATTAAAATATTGAATATGAAAATTTATTTAGAGGGAAGGAAATGACGCAGTAATTGCCTCACATATCTCGGTGGACACGTGAACCGCGCCGGAAGGTAAGGATTATATAAAGGACGTAGTGAAAGAAGAAAGGAAGAAAGAAGTGCCGCAGTGGATGTTTCCTGAATAATTTCGACCAACTAGGGATTTTTAACCTGCACTGACAATGCACAGCACGCGGGCGCCTCTTGCGTTTCGCCTCCATCGAGACGCGGCCGCCGCGGTTGGGTTCGAACCCGGGTAGTCCGGCACAGGAAACAAGCGCCTTAACCACTTATTCAGGGTAATTAGGTGTTCCCGATATCTCCGTTTACAAGGAAGAAAATGGAATGCTTGGCTCTGCACCCATTGGCTTTTTCTCATAGACCAGCGTGCATCTGGGCCAACGTAAGCTTCTCAATGTCCTGCGTGACCGAAGCACACAAAGGGCGACCACCAACGCAGCGAGCGGCGGCTTCATTATGACCGGGAACCGCCCGCAGCTTTTGATTTCATAAGGCGCTGCTGTGTCGCGGAGAACTCAATTTCGGTGGCCTGCGGCGTCTCTGCAGAGCCCTGTCCGCGCGTTTGGTTGCTGTGCCCTCTTTGTCTGGCGCTCACGTTCTGCCCGCTGAAGGAAGTGGGTGAGGCTGCAGCACAAAGCTCTTTCCACGCGCCATAATGCGCTGCTCAATGAAAGCACATAGTTGAACTGTATTTCGCGAGAAAATAGGCACTCTTCGAACAGGAGACACTATCAGTTAAAGGGGTAGGTGAACAGCGGGACGCCAGTGCGCATGTGTAGAAGTAACCCGCGGTACGTTATTACCCTGCGCGTATGCACTGGCGACCCTCTACTCTCTTATTCTGGTTACCGATAGAATCCACCGATTCTAAAAGTATCGGTTAAGTGAGTCCGCCATGAACGCGAGGGCGGGCACGCTAGTGAAAAGCGAAACGTTGCGGCCGTTTTTTTGAAAACGATTCGCGCCGTATTCTAACGTTTCAAATACTGTGTCGCCGCCATGCGGCCGCTGGCGGTACCCTCCGAGAGAAGGCGTCCGGCTTGGGCCAACGTCTAACTCAGTGTTTGTTACGACAGTTCTGCCGTTCAGCGTGTTTGCTGTATTGATGTAGTTTCCTTTTAGCACTCAGCTAGGGATGCAGGTTGATATGGTACGCATGTACGCTTAGAAAACTCACAGTATATATGAGCGGATAGCATAAAATAAACTACATTTTCTACCTAGCGCACCGCTAGCACTGTGCCGGGTCAAAAGGAAAAGACATCTGCATACATTCCTTCGAGATTGCAAGTTCACGTAGGAATGAATAATCAAGCTTCGTAGAGGCAACCTGCGATGAAGTTTGTAGTGTCGATTGCAGCGCCGTTACACACGCCTAGAGGGAGGAGCAAGCAATCTTTGGGCGGATCTGCAGTGCTACGCTTTTAGGCATTAGCTTCCGCGGCCTGTCGAAACCACATGTGCAGTGCGTGATCGACGTTATCCGTCAAACACCGCACCTATGATTGCTCAAAATGCGGTCGCGTTTATTGCGGCCCGAGTTGCTTACGGCAAAAATTTTTTGCGCCTGGTGAAAAAATTTCAGCGCTTCCTGGGCGCTGCAGACCACCTATTGGACAGCCTGTGGCCAGGGATATCATAGTTTGCCGTGCTCATTTTAGTCTCACTGATTGCTTCCGGTGCAGGGCCGGTGAACAATGATTTTGACAGACGTAAAGCCGTGAATAGTGACAAAAAGCGCGGTTGAGTATCAATAACTACATCGAAGTCCGAGCTTGCAGAGCGGGCGCCACTGCGCTAACGTGATGCAGCTATTCTTTCTAGTCGGTTCCCCAGTCGTCTTTGGGCGCACTGTCAAAGGCCACATGCACTGAAAGCTCAACTAACCGTTTCTCAGTCAAGAACCAAAATACCAAAAGGTGCTATTTAGCCGGTGCAGCCAACCTGAGACGCAAAAAATGCGCAATGGCATTGTTTCAACCAATGGGGCACAGCTCAGCCACTCCCGCCCGCTTCACCTCTCTCTCCCAAGTTAACTGTACAATTTAATCCCGGACTCTTCAGATCTAGCAGCAAAAAGAAGCGAAACGAATCTATTGTACCAATAAAAAGGTGTCAGCAGCGGCGCACTTGTAAACCACGCAGTGGCAAAAGCGCGTTTTCTTTCAAAGGGAAAGCCCGCTTTTCGCTCTTCGTGCCCGGTTTCTGAGGCGAAGCCGTACTGCATAGGTGCTTGTGTGAGTGTGTGCATGGCCTCCACCGGCAAAAATACATCCCCCACCTACCAACTGTAGCCTCCAGAAGCTTCACCAACCACTTTCACCCTCCTACAACCTCCAGGAGCCTCGATCCACCAGGATTCCGCGTTGCAACGGAACTGGGGCCGGCAAATTCAAAGACGGAGTGCGAGGCGATCATTGCAAAAGCGAAAATGAAAAAGCGGAATGTAAAATCAACACTGGTAACGCACATTTCTCGCGTCAAACGGAATGTTGCGACGCGACAAATCTGCGTACAGGGGCCCGACAGGTGCGCGCATAAGTGACAAACAGCGACATGATTGCGAATGAACTGAATACGCTATCACACCTAGCCCTCAACAAAACAATCATTTCTGCGCCATGCACAGACGCAAAACAATGGTGACGCATTGCGGCGTGCTCCAGTCATCGGAACGAACAAATGGAGTGAGTATGAAGCTCATTCTCAGATAGGTATCTCGAAAGACGCACTTCTGCTTAGATTGAAAGAAATCCAAAGGAAACCCTTCCTTGGATTTCTCAAAAGCTATTTTCGAGTAGCTATATTTAATCAGTTTACTACATGGCATAACGCGGCATACAAGTGCCCGCAGAAATATCTTCGACCAGGGAAGCTACAAAAGAGCCCAGGCTGTTTGCGGTCTAAGAATGACGCTACAACAGAAGTTGTGCGCTGCAATCCCTGTGCGAGCTATAATATGCACCCCTGGATTTCAGGCCGCACCGCCAGATTTTCATAGCCCAACAAGTCCTTCGTGGCTTCCCTGTTCGAAAAACATATGGAGATAAGCAGGTTAAAATTGGGGTCAAAAGGCGTGACGTTCAGTGCAGTGAGCAGCGTCCACCAGTGCCTTAGTTACTGCGGCCGAAACGGGTGATCACGTCAGAACTTCGGAATGTTCGACTTATGTGAGAAGTGGGGAACTGCGTCCAGCGCTAGTCTTTTTTTATTATTAGCTTTATATTGAGCTTTCTCTGGCTTAAACTAAGTATTTTGTCGTAACCAAAATGCATTCTGCTGTGGCTTCGCGGATATGGTGCACGGCTGCTACACCCAACGGCGCGGGATCGAATCCAGACCACGGCGGCTGCATTTAGACGGAGACGAAACTTGTATGGCGTCGATGTACTGTGCGGTGTCAGTGCCCGTTAAAGAGCACCAGGTGGTCGAATTACTCCGAAGCCCCCCACTGCTCCATCTATATATAAGAGCTCATAAAACTGTTGATACACTGAAGCATACGGCCATCCAATCGCCTCACATTGCTTGGTCGCACTTGAGCCATATCCTTTTTGGTTTCCAGGCAAATGCGGAAGATTTTGGTTGCGATGGCATGGTATGTTACGTTATGGTATGGTAGGCTGTGACATTGTAACATTAATAACGTAACATTACATGCCATCGTAACCAAAATCTTCCGCACTGGCCTGGAAACCAAAAAGGATATGGCTAAGAGCGACCAAGCAATGTGATTGGATGGCCGTATGCGTCAGGGTATCAACAGTTTTGATGTGCTCTTGTTGGGTGTCTGTAACGGTACGATGGGTATGGTAGATCTATCAAAGTGAAGCCCGGAAAGTATAGATTTCTTATAACCGCTGTAATGCACAAATGTAGGCTGTGCTAAAGGCCTCCGATCACCAGAGTGGTGCCACGTATTGCAAGTCAGGTTTAAAGAAAGACGATTTTTCTAATGAGATTACTTTAGGAGCGGGAGAGAAAGGTTGCGAAGGTTTAGTGGAAACTTGAAGACGCAGCGCTGAAACTAAATGAGTGGAGACAACACAGAAAAAAGCAAAAGGTGGTTTAACTGCCCAGTTTATTATGCCAATCAGATACAATGCCAATGAAAGTGCTAACTGTTGTGTTTTTGTAATCAACCTGCAGAAGAAAATGCGTTTCGGAGACGTCGTAAGCATGGGCAGTTATTTGCTGTTGAATGTCCTGATCATTCAGCACCATTAGCTCTAGCCGGGGGAAGAGAAAACAGCTGACTTGTCTGTTGCGGTGTATATGTCGGACAACACTGCTCTATACGCAGGACACTAAAAAAAAAGCGTGCAAGCACTGACAAGAGCCCACAAAGAGACAAGGGGCGAGTGAAGAACAAAAAAAAAACAACAGAGGTCACATCACCAGATGCTGTGAGCGGAGCAAACGCTGCTTGTGAGCGAGCCTGGATTAACGGGATAGGGCACTAACTTCATAGTGAAAAACACAGCTTGTCCCCAAGCGTTCATGCCTGCCACCAGGGGAAAGACTGCCATAGGAGTGTTGTTTTGGAACAGGGTGGCACTGGGCATCAGGAATGGCCGCCTGCTGCTGTCTATGGAGAGAGACGCAAACAGCGACCCGTCGAGCACGGGATTCCACATGGTTGGAACCAGCGTAAAGTTGCCGGTGGGCGCGATGGCAGCAGGGTTCAGTCGCGTGGCGTGTCCCATGTTTTGGTGAAGCAATCCTCCGTGCTGCTGGACTGGAAATGCTTCTGCTGGAGTCCCCTGCTGCCAGGCCATGGCTGCAGCCGCGGCATGGCTGTCTGAAGAAGACATTCCACACGTGCAAGTGGGAGGATAAGGGGTCGAGTGAGCACTGTAGCTGCAGGGAGCCATACGCGGGGCTTGGATCTGCATGGGGTGTGCAGGACGGGGTGGTGGTCCTTGGTCGTAGTTTGAAGCGGGTGCAGAGGGGGTGTCAGGGAACCAGAACGCCTCCATGAGTTTGATAGAAGCACGCACGTTTTCACATTGCAGATAGTCGACGAGATGACCAAAGTTCAGGAAGCAGTGCTTCAGGGCATCACCAGGTTGGATGCGGTGCTCATGCTTCATGGTCAGCATGTGCTTCAGGAGATGCACGAAAGCCTGTCTATCCACTTGTTCGGCGATCAGCTCGATTCCTTCGAGGTCTAGCGGTACGTTCACATGCGCCAGATCATCAAGGCAGTTGAAGACGAACTTTCGCCACTCCTTGGATCGTATGCCCGTTTCCGCTTCATATTCCTCGGGACTCTTGAGGCGCCAGAACGGATAACTATTCTCGTTCTCACGGCAGAAGAATAGCGGTGTTTTGGTTGCAGCATCGAGCACGTGCTGTTCAGGTTGGCCCTGAGTGTCGATAATGTACCGTATCTGGTCATACTCCGAAGACCCGGGGTAAAGGGGCCAGGCAAGAAAAAGCTCAGCCATGGCACAACCAAGTGACCACATGTCGATTGCCTCAGTGAAGGGCAAGCCTAGGATGACCTCAGGGGCACGGTAGTAGCGAGACTGCAAGTATGTGGCCCCAGCCGCAGCGGGAACAAGCGAGGCACATCCAAAGTCGATGATCTTCACCCTGAATGGTTGGCGCTCAGGGTCAACCAGCATGATGTTCTGGGGTTTCAGGTCGGCGTGAATGATGCCCAGCCGCTGTAACTCGAGAAGCGCGGTGAGTACTTGCATCATCACAGGTCGGATACACATCAGTGGCAGCGGCGAAAACCGGTTCTGCTTGAGAAAGTCGTGCAGGCTGAGAGCCAGCATTTCGAAGACCAAGCATGTGTGCGACTTATGCAGGAAGCAGTCAAAGGGTCGCACAAAGTGGAAGCTCTTGTCTGCGGGCCCTTGGGCCAACTGACGCAGAATACTGATTTCCACCCGGCCCTGGTGGCTGCAGGAAGGGTGATTTTTAAATATCTTTATGGCTACTGTCTCGTTTGTGCTCTTCTTACAGCACTTGACCACCTGGCTGAACGTGCCTCGGCCTAAGTATTCCAGTACCTCGTACTGGTCCCTGGTAGAGTGTAGGGTCTCATGAAGTACGAGCTGGTAGTCAGCACCGTAGGCGCTGGCATTCATATGCTTATGTGCCGTGGCCATGACGTCTAGGGGTCTGGGATTAGCAGCAGCGCACTGTCCAAGCGTGACGGGAGAGAGGTTATGGTAGTCAAGGCAGGTTGTGGGAGTCAAGCAAGCTGGTCGCTCTTCCGGTCGTAAGAGGCCTGTCTAGTAGCAAAGTTCCTCACCTGCCGGTGTTCAGAGGAGTGCTTGTGGCGCCCAGGTGGCGGTAGGGTGTGGCCGCTGGCTTCGCTCGACGCTGCTACGTTCAGTGGAAGAGCTGTTCGGCGCAGGTGTTGTTCGGGCGGTTCCTCTTGAAGCTGCAAGCAGGCTAGCTCACATGCCTGCCATGCTGTGGGTGTAGATGGAGCGGCCGTAAGAAGACTGTCCTGAGAGCAGCGCTCCCGCTGAAGACTGCAGCGGGCGAGACGGCTGCACCTCCTTGTCTTCTTTCACCTGTCTTTATTTTTTCTTGCCACGTGCCAGCAAAAAAAAAAAAACCATTTGCGGCTACATTTCAAACAACGCAAGAAAATTGTGTGATGGAGCCTTTCAGTCGGAACACTCCCTGGATGGTTTTTTTCTTCAGACAAATGAATTAAATTCGATTATTGTAAAGGAGATTTTACTTCGAGATCAGTAATAAACGAGAACAGCGGGAAACTGCATGACCACAAAGTCTCGTCTTCTTTCTCGGTTGTATTGATGTAGACACGGCATCAAAAATTGTATTCCATTATGACAGGTAGGATGACTGGGGAACCGGGCCAGGTGAGCGGGGTCCTCAGTGGACTCCTATAGCTTCTGCTACCCTGCGTGCCCGCGTGATCAGTCGTTGCTGACCGCACATGCTAGGTGTATCGATGCTAGCACCCCTTTTCAGCATGGAGGGACCGTACACATTAACGGTGGGTGTTTAGTAAAGTGATGTCAAAGATCGCGACGAGGGAAAGTTGGCCCTACGCAGCACAAAGCTGCCAAATTATGAAAAATGTCAAGTTACCTTTAGCGTAAGAATATTAACACACCCGCAATTGTCTTTTAGAGAAGAAACTTTATATCCTTGCAACTGCAAGTTGAAACGGCTGCGCTGAGTCTGTGTGAGCAACGTGTTTTAAATGTTTTTCAATGTAATTTCTGCTTAGGTAAACCAAGCTGCATTCGTATATGTGCTGTCTAGAGGTGGATGATGCATTTCTGGTGATACGATGTTCGTATTTGTTGAGATAATAAACAACATTACGGCAAAAGAGTAAAAGGCGCACAAATACGCCGACGAACAAGAAGACCGATACTGAAACTGGTTGTTTCAGGATGACGCTTCACAAACACAGATGCACTTTATTCAACATAAACGAATTAGCCCCGCTCATTTCTACAACACAAGAACTCTGCCAGATGTTTTATCGCTGGTCGAAACCATTCGCGGAAAACCAGCGGAAAAATGCAGCATTCAGCTGTATAACAGAAAGTCGATTCCTTGTGCGCTAGACAGTGAGATTCTTCGTATTTTGTCGATCTTTCCTACAGGCAGGAGAATCTAACATTTGCTAGACTGGTCACCCGAACCCTGTGGGTGAGATCGGGGCGTGAGGGAAAGGAGAGAAAATCATTTGTTTTATTCTTTTGATTTTTGTCTGTTTATCAGAACACTAGACCCGACACTGCGTCGAGTGCTTTGGATCGGCGACATAAGCTATTTGAAGTTTATTAAATGGTCGAGGCCAAGGGCGAATCATGGGAAATAACTAATGCAATACATTTGTGCTCAAATCCACCGGAACCTTCAAACGAAGCCTAAGCCGGCAGTCAGAGCCTCAGTCTTAAATTGCGCAATGAGACAATGAGGGAGGCTTCGAGGTTTAGATGTGCCGGAGCATTCGAGGCTTAGGCCGTATAAAATCGCTTAGAAGTACGACATGGCCCTGTTTGTTTCGTTCAGCAAGATTCTAGCTGCAGTTTTATTGTTACTACACGACTACGCTTTTATAACCTCCTTTTTGTAACCTTATTACTGCTATTGAACTCCTTTGTGAAGTTTTGCTCAGCCTTTACGACAACTGGTACATATCTTCGTTTCCCTTTGTACCACTTACAACCAGTGTTGTGTGCTAGTCTTCGCGCAGTTAAGACATGCAATGAAAAAAAAAAATCCCTAACCTTAAGAAAACTATTGCCATGTATTCTTCACGAGTGGTACCTAGGTGCAGCGAAAGGTGCTTGGAACACACGTCAGTGCACACAGCGTGAAGTCGCTACTTAGCTGCGCGCGGTGTCAGAAGCGTCAAAGCACCTCAACAAAATGAACTCGATAGAATCACTACGAAGCGAATTTAGTGCTGCGAAGGCGGGCTCAAATAAATAAAAAAACTCAGAAGAATATTCGCCTTGTGTCAGCGTAATATATAAAAAATGAAAACGCAAATTGGTTGGGTGTGCGTCAGGCGAGGCAGTGCTTCGTCATTTAACTCAGGTAATTTGGATTGTGAAGGTGTTCTATGACGACACGCAGCTGCGATACAGGCGACGCTGATGAAATGTTATTTGGAGAAATTCACCCTCTATAAAAAACAAAGAACGATATAGTAAGAAATCCAGTAAGGTGAAAAGAGAGAATGAACGAAGGGACGACGAAATTTAGAAAAGAAAAAAGAGGACTGCTTGTCTCGAAAGGAAGAGCAAAATGCGAACGTATGATGATGTATGATGAGGGTTAACAAGAGTTCTTTCATCTTTACATCCACGAACGCAATTCTTCACATCCACGAACGGAAGAGAAATACGCGATGATCGGGTAGAGTAGAGAAAAAGACTGTAGCGCTCTATGGAGTGAGGCGGCTGTAGGGGAAGAAATAACGGCGGAAAAAATATGCCGCAATAACGACGCAATAGAAATGGATCGAATGTGCGCACTTGCTTATGAAGCAGGCAGTGGAATGAATTTTGTATTTGTTTTTACTTATCTCACGGCGCACGCGCGCAACTAAGACCGGCCGAAGTGCTCTGATTAGTATTTACAGAAAGTCAGCCTCTGTAAAACTGACCATCCGCACATGGCAGCATTCTTGTGAAAACGAGCTAATATAGCCGAAGGCAATTACATTGGAAGCGAAAGCGGCCCATGGCAGAGCGTCATCTGGTCCTGTCGTTTCATTTGTTCGCACCCACTGTGAAGCGCGGTAACAAAGCAAAGGATGTCTCCCTCTTTGTAGTCGGTCCTGTTGTACAAAGCAGCCCGCAAGACAAAAATGAACTGATGGGGTCGCTGAACTCTGATGAGTTTTTTAGTTCCCATTTATCGTAACGGCTTCGTTTAGGCGGTGCACTTCAAAGGGAAGTGATACGATTCGAAGGTATAAGCAGGTTCAATCTTTGGTTCAATCTTTGTCAGCGAAGGTTCAATCTTTGTCAGCGCTGAATAGTCATGCATGTCTTCTACTTGCTGGCTTAGAACCCATCTTGGCGGAATATGTTGGAGCTTTGTGCGTTACTTCGCTGCCTTTGTTTTCAGCGAGAAGTGAATTTCGCAACTGATTACAGGTATGGCCATTGTTAAGGTAACCTGCCAAGGTGGAGTGAATTTCCAATAAGGGACAAATAACTCAATAGCATCCACCCAAGCGAAGCAAATGGCTACAAAGGAGAGCTGTGCAGCTTGGATAGAAACTTCGCAGTGGAAGAAAAATATATCCTCGGCCCTGGTTCGAACTCCGGACAATGACAAATTTTATTCAACTGCGACGTCTCCGTGGAAATTATGCGTGTTTCATCTAAAACTTTGCACAAATTTTAAAAATAAGCTTTGTGAGTTAGAAGGGTGATTTTTTTGGCATAGCATGTTCAGGGGTGAAGTACATCAGAATATAGCGAAGGCGTACATCAGAGTACATCAGAATACGAATACACTGAGAGCGCCAGTATATCCGCAGCGCATGTGCTTCAAAGTGATGTTCCAGGCAACGAGCAGCGCTATCTCTAGGCCCCTCCGCGCCTGTGCCATTTAGCTTCGGCGCATTGCCGTGTCGTACGCATTGGCCATGGAAAGAGTGCAGCAACGCCGCTCGCTTGTTCAATGTCGGAGTGGACGACCCTGTAAACAAAATGGGACACACAATCTACAAGGTAATATAATGAGCAGTTTAGCAGTGAAAAAAGTGCTCTCAGATTTATTTTTGTTTCAAGGATGGCCCGAATACTAGGACTCCCAGCACACAATCTCCTCCAAAAAGACGAACTCGGCTAGGGAAAACTTCAATAACATCAAGGGGGATAACAAAAAAAAAGAGGATCAGCTTTCAGGTATGTAGATGGGAAGAAACGTACCCTATGGTCTACTGCTCCGAGCGAGCGAAATACGAGGAACGGGGGAGGTAGAAATTAGATGAAGGTCAAATGTTTAGGGTAATCCCCCAAGGTGGAGTAGATTTGTAATAAGGGAGTAATTACTCACTGACATCCACCCGAGCGCAACCATATGACTACAAAGGAAAGCTGTACAGCTTTCTCAGAAACTTCGTACTTAAAGAAAAATTCGTCCTCGTCCGGGGTTCGAACACTGGAGTCGCTCTACCAATTGAGCTAAGCGAGATTTTTGTTTCTTTCTTTCATGGTTTCATGGTATTTATTTACATCCTTTTGTACAGGAAGGATATATATATATATATATGTGTGTGTGTGTGTGTGTGTGTGTGTGTGTGTGTGTGTGTGTGTGTGTGTGTGTGTGTGTGTGTGTGTGTGTGTGTGTGTACACACACGTACACGCACGCACACGCACACACACTATTTAAAGAGCAGGCGCTACGTGTCACAAACATAACAGTAAATATATTAGAACTAAGAGGCCGGTAGGGATATACAGCGAATCAGGAGAGGAAACCAATCCACTAAAAAGTCAAATTCTTTGTAAATGCCCTTTACCTGCAGCAACATTCGGCTGAAATGAATTAAGGGCTAAACAACAGGTTCAACGTTGCGGTCTTGCATGCGCGATTTCCAAAGGCTATGTAGTCCAATCCGATTAATCATATCATAGGGTTTCGAGTTAGGTTGAGAAACAACAAGGTAGCGCACACTGCAGGAATTGACGAGGAAATCTTTCTGTAGCGTCCCCTGCAACAGATCCCAAAACAAAATCGCGTCTTTGCAGTCTTTAGAACAATGTTCAATTGTTTATGGCACACTGCACAAGCAACAGTTCGCAAACGACACAAAAATGTTTTTCCTAACGAGCCATTTGTTGACAGGTAGAGTTTCGGTGTGTAATTTATAGAAAAATGTTTTGGTGCAAGGAGAAATTGGCATTTTACGCACTCGCTTTAAAATATCATGAGCTAACCGGTTCGACAAGCTTATTGTAGGGCGAGAGCGAATTGATCAATAACTCGAAGTGGGAACAGTGTTGGTCAAATGTTTGGGGGAATCCCCGAAGGTGGAGTAGATTTATAGAATTTAGATGAAGTGTAGCTTATGCATGGATATTAGTGCGATCACCTTCATAATGATGGTTATTGCTCTAATACCGTGCGGAGAAGGCGTGTCAGTATCTGCATTTTTGTAATTTGCTCACTTAATTTTGGCGACACGTACTGATTCAATCCATCAGACATATACGCTTATGCTTGTGAGTCCAGTGAAATGTTTCGTCATGATTTTTTTTTTTATACTTAAGCTGATTTCAGCTCACTACATTTGCGGGTCTCAGACCACTGTGCAGCCCTTAGTCTTACTTTCGGGAGAGAAAAGCTGAACTTTATTTAGTGTTTGAAGTGGTGTTTAAGCAACATGCATTGTCCTGCTTTTAAAACGAAAAATTAACGGGAGATAATAATTGGCAGTGGCTCAGCTCGGCTATGCCAGGGTGTACGTAGCGAAAGCAGGACTCAGGTCTCTCCTCCGGCTGCTGTCGCTGCTGCTAGCATTCGAGACATTGTATGTTAAACGTGCCTGTCTCGAGGCGGCATATTCGCGGCGTTTATCCAGTCATTCGCTCGGTGTTCCTCTGATTCCTGGGCGATTCGTTTCCTCTTCATCTCGTTCTGATGTTGATTCTAGGCCCCCTTCTCCTTAGCTGTCTTCGTCGTCCATACTGCAGCCTCAGCTGTAGTTGGTGCGCACGCGGGCTCTCCTTTTCAATCCTGCGACATGTTATCAGGCATGCGACACAGCTGGCAAAGCGAGCGGAGGCTTGCGCAACGACGAGGCAAGCGGTGTAACGTCGTACCGAACGGCGGCGGCGGGTCCGCGGTGAGGCGCGCGCTGTGACGTCATGCCAGATGGTCCGCCAGCTGCGGCGGTTGCTAGGCAACGGTTCAAGGTCGATCTCTGTGCTTCCTCGGAGCACCGCCACCGCGAAATCGCATGTTCGCATGTCGCTTTCGCTACAAAATAATATCTGGGCAAAATTTGGCTGATCACACGCGCGCACGCGGTCACTTGTAAATCTTGCATACAGTGCCGAGCGTGAACATTCAGATTTATTATGCGCGCATATCTTTCCTTTTGGCAAAAATATCCAGTCCTGGATAGCAAGGTCTCAAACATTACAGCGTTCGTAATCTGTACAGTCTTAAAACAAATTATGTTTTCCAGAAAGAGCATCAGCCGCTCAGTTGACTAAATAAATTCAAAAATGCGCAGACGGCTTACCGATTTGTCGACCCATTCAAGCAGGTGTAGGCAGTTAGTAGTAGACGTGTAAAGCAGGTTCAATGAACCAAATATTTTGTTGCACGGACGCATAGTATGCGCATTCATGCCAAGTTTTGCCCCGCCTACGGCATCGTTATTCATAGTGAAAGCCGCAACAGAGCCGTGCAGCTGGGCACCAGAAGCCCTCGCATCCAAAGGGCTGTTTTCTATAAACAATCCATTTGAAATGGATACTCTTTGACATATAGCGTGACGTCCGCTTGAAGGCAGCACCAGACGAAAACAGCAAGCGGCCAATCGCAAGGTGGTAGGCCCCACGCCGACAGTAGCTTTCGCCACTCGTCGCACGCACCGATTAACAATTGGCTGCGATATCCAGCTAATGGTGAGATCAGGTCGCCAATGAGCCAGTCGGCCGTTTGCTTTCCCAGGGCGCTTGAAAGACGCGGCAACGTCACAAAACAATAATTAACACTGCTCGAGGGCCAAATGGATAAGAAATGAAATAGATATAACCGGTCCTTATAGAATGCGGCCTATGAAGACCTGAAGGCTGGCGATACAAAGAGATCATGCGATCAAATATGGCGGCGCCCATGCTCTAGGGATGTAAAGGATCGGCCACATAGAATAGAAAAGATGCATAGGCGGCCGCAGAAGCATCATTTTTGTGGCCGCCCGATCGTTACCGGGCAGGATGCCAACGATTCGCGTTTTCAGTGACTTGTTCCTTATTAATAAAAAATTTAAAATTAGTGGTTTTTGAGGACGGAAATGGCGCAGTAACAGTCTTACTTCTAGGTGGACACCTCAACAGCGCCATGATGGAAGGGAGGAAGGTGGGGCTGAAGGAAGAAAGAGAGAGAAAGAGGTGCCACAATGGAGGGCCCCTGAATAATTCCTACCACCTAGGGATCTTTAACGTGTACTGACATCGCACAGCGCACGGGTGCTTTTTGCGTTTCGCCTCCATTGAAATGTGACCGCGGCGGCTCGGTTCCAGGTCGGGTACTACGACTGAGTGGGTGTAGGAAGAAACGTCCCCGGAAAAACTTCCCCGGAACATACATCCCCGGAAAAAAGGTCCCTGGAAAAACGTCCCCTGAGGAAGCACAGTCTACGAAAAAATGTCCCCAAGTGAAGAAAAAAATTTCTTCCGGAACCCACTTGACAGAAAATTGCCCTCTTTGTTAGACTCGTCTTTGGAGGCTCTGCTCGCTGCTTATGCGACATTTTTTCTTCTCCACTAAGGTATCCGACTGCATGTGCGAGAATGGCAGCAGGCTTTTCTTTCGAGTCAAGAGCGGTTTCTTTCATTTCCTGCTTTGTTTTTGCGATATTTACAGCAGCATCATCTACGGGGTGATTGTGGGGAACAACATCATCATCATCGGCCTGACCGTTCCTGCTGCAGGGCAAAGGCCTCTCCCATGTCCCATGTGGGGAACACTTAGGCTGTACTCTGAGGCACAATTAGAGCACCTTCGCAGCTCTTGCGTTTAACACAGCACCAGCGGGTGCCAGGGGCAATATCTTTTTGTCTTGTATACACAAAGCCGTAAAGGCATAGCTTTTCGCTTCCTTTGCTCAACTTGGTGGTCTCCATCCTGAAATTCAGTGCAACATTAAATCAATACTGGGACAAAAGTATCCAACTTTTAGCGCTCTGCATATCGTTACATCGTGTTTGCTAAGTCGTACAGTTACCTTGCAAGAGCTGGTGTGTTTTGTGTTTTGTGTGTTTTGTTGCAAACCTTCCAAACGTTGAGCGATAAAGCACTGCCACACTTGCTTTGCTCTGACCATGCCGTTGCGTTTACGGTTCAGTGACTCGTTCCACCGGCAAACAACTTGTATACGTCTTAAGCGAGCTGTACATGCATGCCAGTCGCATGCATGCGAGTTGCATGCGTGTACACATGCAAGGCGGCCGAATGCTCAAATTACGGTGGCTTACGATGCGTTTGATGTCAGCCGCTTGGGGACATTTTTGCCTGCTTCGCAAAGCGGGACGTTTTTTCCGGGGATATATGTTCCGGGGACGTTTTTTCCGGGGACGTATCTTCCGGGGACATTTTTTCTGGGGACATTTTTTCTGTCTCCCACGACTGAGTAGCCGAGCGTCCTAGCTAGTGAGCCACCGCGGCCATATTAGCAAATAAGACAAAGAACGGATGCAAACACACAGTCGATGGATAAGCCAAACTTGAGTTTCACTTGTTTTTATTAAATCTGGAAACGAATTGAAAGGCTTGCACGCAAGGTTTCCGCGTCGATACTTGTACGCCCACATGGTGCACCACTTGAATAATAATGATCACCTGTAAACACCGCTTTCATAGCTAGAAAGAACACCCTTGTAAGAGTATTTATAAGCTTGCACCGTGTATACGTGATCAAGTAAGAAGGACATGTTGTGATATTATGATGAGTTTCGAAGAAGACGAAGTGAGAGGTGTAGCTAACTAAGAGAGCTTGCATACAATTTGTGAGCTTCTAGGCGCTGTTGGGCGTATTTCGTTCTTACCGCTGTTGGCGTGCACCTACCCTTTCGTCGGTGAGGATTGGTTTTTGGTTTCTGAGGAAAGGAAATGCCGCACTTACGGTCACATTAAGGATTGAGTAAAAGTAGAAACGAAGAAAGAGGCGCTTAGAACAGGGATGCGGAACTATTTCGACCACCTGGGGTTTTTTAACGTGCGCTTACATCGCAAACCACACGAGTGCCTTGCGTGTTTCACCTCCATCGAAACGCGGCCGCCGCTCTCGGGTTCGAAAGTTGTTTCATGAGTAATATGGCTGGCATGACTTCTGCAGTAGGAACATCCTTCTGTATACCCAGTGCTCTCCAAAAGTGTACTCCTGTGCCAGCCATCGGTTGACTATTTAAAGGGGCGTTCCCTTAATGGGGAAGGAGTGGGCGTGGAGGCTCGCTCATGGGGCCCAGGCTTTACGGTTTCGTTTTCAGGCCAAAAAAAAAAAATACTGGGTTGCAGGGGAAAGACAGAGCCACGATGCTTCATGTATCTGTCAAACCTGTGTAGACCAACTCACAACCACTGGGAACAAGTAGGAAAGACGCATCTACGCACGCCTCTGCATGATATCCATTATTTCTCTCCCTTGACCCTTTTTCACTCATTTCGTTCATTCTCTTGAGGTGTGGTAAGAGTGTAGTTAGCTGTAGTTAACGCTGTTAGCGTCACGTAGTGGCACGTTTATCGCGTCTTTCCTTTGTTTGCCACCTCCTCTTCCTCTTTCGATTTCTCTCTCTCCCCACAATGCCTTGTCAGCTGCGTGGCTTACGCACTCGCCAGAGTAAATTCCTATAGAGGCAAATCGAAAAAAATTAGAGAGCACTGCAGTCTGCTGCGTTGGAGAAATGCGAAAGCGTTTGCGTTTGAACGGCAGGTACTTTTTTTGTTTGCAAGTTCCTGTTGTCACGTGACACTTGGATGACGTCAGCGACTGTTTTTTTTTTAAGTCATCGTTGTCTAACATCAGTACACATCCCCAACACACTTTACCGTCGTACACAGCACAACGCGTTCACTTGGTGCCCTTCTAACACGATTGTACCAACGACACACCGGACTTGATTCCCCAGGGGATGGTGCCTATCGCTTCCGCCCTTTTAGTCGTGTTGTCTTCTATCAAGCTGGTAGAATGCAGCTACTATCTCAGGTATTTGGAACTACTCAGTACATAGCAGCTTCTGTACATACATAACCTCGCAGACTAAATACCATTAACACATCTTTTTGTGCTACTTGGTGCATACTTGAAGTGGTAAAAAAAAAATAGCGGCAAACCACGCAAACCGCAAGAAAGAACGAAGACGAGAAACATGTGGTTTTAATTGTTTGCCGCTATTTTTTCGCCAATTCAAGTAAATACGTTGGAAGAAAAAAAATACCCTTCAACCTTGCCTGTCAAAACGTGGCGTCACGAAAATGGGACTTTTGTGCCATCATCTGTGAACTGTCGCTTGTGGAAGCAGGCAGAAGCTATTAATAATAGCGTAGACTGGTCGGCGAGTTAGTACTACATTCTACGACAAAGCAGCGCACTAGCACAACTCGACCCCCGGTGTACGCTATTGTGCTTCATTTCTTGTATAAGGGGCTCTATTTTGTCTTCCTGTCTCCCCGATCCGTCTCGTTTCATTCCTATAGTCGCCAACGCGTCATCCAAGTCACGTGTGCTTGGGTTCTGCATTCGCAAGCGCATTCTACCACCTGAAGTCCTGCCCTTGTTTGGGGGCTTTTTGCCTTCCATGAGCCATGGAATGATGATGTGCAAGTCATAGCTGTGACTCACTCGTGCCTTCTTCCCTCGTGTTTGTGCTTGTGCGCTGCTTTTTCCTACAATAGAGTATTGATAATTGCTTTGTGTTTTGACACGATGCTGTCTGGGACAATCTTCAATGAACTGCGGAAAAGGACATTCAGATTACGGCTTATAATATAAGATTCTTGCCTAAAATGGAAGGTCCTAGGGTTCCATGTTATCTTTTAGCGCTCATGGGACTGTTTTGCCTGTGGAATAGCTGCATGACAGATCGCGACGCAGAGCCGCCACATTCATCGAAGTCTCTGCTCAGTGAGCAGTGTGCTATGGCGTGGGGGTATATGCTGCTCAGGATCGACTTCCTGCCTGGTTGCCTTTGCTCTATGCATGTGTGTGTGTCTCCCAGAATTTAGATGTGGGGGCAAAGTGAGAGCAGGATGCTAGTATGATTGTGTATGACGAGTTGCGGGATGCGACCTGGTTTAGTCGAGCTGGAAGCCTGTTATAACGGCTGTACTTCCATGCAATAAAGAAAAAAAAAGACCCTTCATAACGCATGCGTTGCACCCCTGCATGGCACACAGAGGGCCTGGGTTCAAACCGCAATGCCGGCGAATTTATTTTTTTCGAATGGACATTATCGTGCGGACACATTCTGCCTTCGCGCTCTGCAGACAGGTCCTGTACACGCCACTCATGAGAGAAGAAATGCTTTCACATTAATAGTATCCGTGTTCTGTGCGATATCAGTGCAAGTTAAAGAACCCCACGTGGTTGAAATTTATCCCTAGCACTCAAGTGCGCGGGCCCTTTTTTCTATTTTCTTCTTATTAGTATTACCCGCCGCGGTGGCTCAGTGGTTATGGCGCACGGCTGCTGACCCGAAAGACGCGGGTTCGATCCCGGCCGCGGCGGTCGAATTGCGATGGAGGCGAAATTCTAGGGACCCATGTACTGTTCGATGTCAGTGCACGTTAAAGAACCCCAGGTGGTCGAAATTTCCGGAGCCCTTCACTAGGGCGTCCCTCATAACTTGAGTAGCTTTGGGACGTTAAGCCCCATAAACCAAACATCTTATTATTCTTCCTTGATTCCATCCCTGATAGCGCGATTCAGGCGTAAGGTGCCGATGTGTTACGGTATTAGTGCACCATAAAGATCCCCAGGCGGTCGAAATTATTTCGAAAAACTCCAGCATGGCACCCCATTGTTCTTTCATTTTTTCACTCCTGCCTTTATCTCCCGGATCCATCTTCTACTGAGCCAGAGAACAAGGGGTCAATCCCGACCGCGGTGGCGCGTTTCGATGGAGGCGAAACGCAAAAAGGGCCCGTATGCCATGCGATGTGAATGAATGCACGTTCAAGATCCCCAGGTGGACAACAGCAAGGTGTCGGGCTAGTTGGTTCTGCATAACGGAAAACAGCGCTCTATTTGTCACCCTGTAGCGATCGTTATCCTCAGGAGATTGAAATTTCCGCTCTTCACCAAGTCCTGTATTTATTTCTTCCTTCTCTCAGTCCTTTCTCAACCCTTACTTTATAGCGTGGTTGACGTGTCCATAGAGAGGTGAGATATTTGCAGCGCTTTTCATTTCGTCAAAGCAGACAAATTTTTCATATTTATTGTGGCACCGACCGAGAAGCCACAGTTTTTGCGCCTTTCTTTCGTGTCCTCTGGTTTCTCCAGACCAAGTTTCATTTTCGGGACGTTAAGGCTGTAAGACTACAAAAAACATATTAGCACTCTTCTATGGCAAAAACTCGCGGCGCTGTCAGATTACCATGGAATCAGAGTCAAGAAATTTCCATCTCGTTCGCAGCCAGTATTAGCTGCAGAATATTGGACCTCAGCGTCAAAGTAAGCCGCAGATATTCTCCCGTTTGCAGAACCATGGTACTCGCACCTCACTCACCCTCTTACCTCAAGGAAAGTGCGGAGTGCAGAGGACGGCTTTTGAAGCTCAGAAAGCCCTCTCAATCGGCCCCGGCCCCTCGGCTCGATCATCGAAAGAGACAGGTTAATATAAACTGCGACGTTCATAAATTTTGCATACTCACACTATTCTACTGAAATCCTATAAAGGTTGCTGGCGGAGCTTACCAGATACAAACGATGTTGCGCTTTTTCGTGTTTCTGACTGCAGCCTCCGAGATCATTTTCCCGGTTGAATTTTTTTCGTGCTCGTTCGTTAACTTCCGCATAGGTGGCGCGAGTTGTCTGTAAAATGCAATTGTTTGATAGGGTAGCGCGGTTTTCTACAGGGCTATATAACACCTAATTTTGTTCTTTAAAGAGCCCTACAGAGAAAAAGACGCTAGAAGAGGCGCAGACACGGGACTGACTTGAAAATTAAATGTTATTGCTCGGCTAAAGAACGGTAATATAAGAAGACCTTTCTTGGCATATCTGAAAAACGAATCAAGACAAAAGACGGTATCGCTGTGTCTGCAAGCAGATTTGAAGATGCCAAAAGTGGATGATCAGTTGAAATTAAACATTGGAAGCTGTTGTTCTTCTTCAAGCTCAGAAATGTAACGGACCTATGGCTTTTTCGATGACATGAAAGATCTTTACTATTCAATCCCACAAAATAAATTACTGCAGTATAGCTCACCATGATGCCATTTCTTTCCAGAATGCATCTGGCACTTCAGTCGAATCTTTCCTTGAATTGCACTTTGAATAGGTTCCTTGCTGGGCGCTGACCGGTGATTCCTTTCCTGCACTTTGTGTTGCATCGCCTTGATATGAGCACCTCACTTGGCCGCCGGTATCACGAATTTCTACGCAGGGATGTGTTTGATTTCAGCACCTGCCATCGCTTCCAAGGTGCAACTGTGTTAACTTCCGCGCCAAGAAAGTACTTATTCTTGCAAAGAATCAGCAAGAACCGTTCGTTCTACAGGAGAAAGCAGCGATAAATTCAATTCCCTTGAAATTTAATCTAAAATGCTTCGCGCAAACGGGCAGTAATCTAAATGATGGGTTCCTTGAACACCGGAATGATATGAAGTATGGTGTCAGCGGTTGTCTAGCAGCACACTAATAAAACGCCGTGTCACCCAGATTTTGAGCTCTGAAGTGTATCCTATGGCCACGAAGTTAAGTTTTAAAGAGGAGCAATTAAGGCTTACAACATAACATATATCAAAAAATTGAAGAGCACTGCCGACTGCTGCATTGGAGGAATGCGAAAACAAGGCATCGTTGTCACGTGACACTTATAACGTGGCCCTTGGATTTGGATTTAGTTACTGCAGAGAGTTTCGTAGGAACCGGTAGAAAGTCATGCACGCAGACGACCTCCTAAACGATAAGCTTCCGAGAAGTAAAGCCGAACTTCTAGTTGTGCTGTTTCAGACAAACCTGAATGAGGCGAGTGGACGGCAGATGTGAAAGAAACTTAATAAAAAAAAAAACGACTATAATATTGTGTCCTACGTAAAGGCACGTCTGGGGCTCGTTCCTCCTAAGAACAGTGTCCACCACTAGTTTGAATGTGTCCGGAGCTTGCCTATTTCGGCCCTGATATTTTCCGCGCGCTTGTTCCTGCTAGCCGCGGGGGCAAAGTTCCAACGAGATGAAAACCTTTGCTCCTTGCACCAAGTTTACCTCCGTCTGTGCACAGCGGAGGAATGGACAGTCTTGCGGGTGGTCCTTTTCAACAGGTGGTAGCCAATGCGCAACGTTATGTAACTGTCCGTTGCTTTCACTCTGCTAGCTGGAGTGGCCCATGTACTGTGGGAGGACTGTATTACGGTGGTATGAGACATGCATCCACATGGCGGCCATTACTGAGGTATGGCTTCGTGACCGGTACTCCGTATGTTCGTTGGAGCTAAGAGGAAGACCCATAGCAAGAGGCTTCGACGATGTGACCATTCTGCACAGTCGGAAGGGGGTACTGACGGCGTGATGAAAACGTTAACGGGCGGCCGAACCAGTAGCAGCAAGAATGGAGTCAACTGCATCAATCTCAAGGGACGAGGCATAATCGTAAAAGGTGTAAATAAGACTAGGATCAAGTTGCTGAGCACGCTTTAGGCATACGATGCTGAACATCTGTATGCTTGCTGCATGCGATGAGTTCACGGATATATTGCGCATATGTTTACAGGAATTTCAGTGAAAATCAGTGTCTTGCTTGCTGCTTAAGTTACGCGTGCCCGCCGTCTAATCTCTACCGTGCAGTTTAACCAGTCCAGCCAAAGGTCGTCCTATGGACCTACCTTCGACTATCTCGATGATAGAATATGTGATTGCAAGTGCTGACAATAGGATTGAATGTGTGTATAGATGGTGACTTCTGGAGAGGATTATGTTATGATGTGAGTGCATGTGTGCATAGATGGCGACTGCGGGAGTGGAATATGTACCATTATAAGTGACTGTGCGCATAGCGGGGCAAATCTGACCGGTTATAAGACATTATTAACATATAAGTGACGCTACGGTGCAGGAAATGCCGGCAGAATAAGCAAGGCTGATCCCACCTGTAGCACACAACTCAACTCAACTCAAAGTCTCAGTACATTTATTCCAGAAAAATATGGACTGTGTCCGATTTGTCGAAAGTAATACAATTTCTATCGATTGGTTATAACGTGGCGCTTCTCTTCCCATGTGTCTACTGTAGACTGCCTTCATCTCTCTTCTGTTAAGGCTAGTAGTCTCCTTCGCCGTCGTTGCACAGGTCTCTGCTGTGCGGTGGAACGTCGACGTCGCACGTATCCACAAAGTGGTCAATGCAGATTTGTGGAACATTATCTTTCACTGATCTCTTCGCCCAGAGTACGCACTCTGAAATGTATTGGAAGCGAGAGATGGCACTCAGCACAGTTTGGTGGGATACCGTTTATAGGAATAAGGAAATTCTGAAATTGCAGTGGAGGTAGGGGGAAATGCCACAAAATTGTCGGCCTTCACATATCGTTCGTGCACATTTTATGGGCACGACACTCCTGATTGACGAGCATGATACAATGAACAGGAAGAGGATAGGGTGTCAGCCTGCACCAATATTTCACAACATTCTTATTGCACCTGTATTGCCGCTGTTATTAACGCCGGGCGTTTCCGACGCATCCCTCAGGTAGAAAGAGAACACATTTCTCGAATGCACACGAAGGTGTGCGCACCCGTGAGTGCGCCCCAGCGCACCGCCTCGGCCCTCTTATCATGGTAGCTTCACGATAATTATCGTGGTAGCTTCACGGTGGGGTAAAACCCCGCCGAATTGCTATAACACGTTCTTACGGCTGATCGATTAAAATACTAAAACGGGCTAATATTTTGCAAGTTCAATCTTCTGCAAACTCGGATAAAGTCGGTGCCCCGGAATAATTCTCGAGCACTGCATTTTGCGACGCAGAAGCGATAGGCCTCTGAGATCTCCATTTCCTCAGATTATTCGAGGGACCAAATTTGGCGACGTATACATGATTCCCGATAGACGCTAAAATTAAGTGTCCGCGAGAATGAAGTGGTTTACGGTATTGCACCCAAACAGGACGATAAGAACGTAAAGAATTACCTAAACCAATCAGTGTTACTCAGAGAATGGCAATGTCGGCTTCTGTAAAGTGTCAGCAAGCTAGCCGCGATTATCATTACTTACAGTGCGCGAAACATGAAACTTTCGCAAAATGAGAGGCCACAGATGTGTCGGGAACGCATACTTCTATGTTGCGCCTCGAATGCTTTCCTCCATTTCCGATGTTTATGATAGGATTAAAACGAACGGGACACCTAACCTCGAACAACAGTGCTATCGCTCATCCATCGGAGGCCGGTACGAACCCTGCACTATTTACAAGGCTGATAGGAGTATCCAAAAAGGACAGCCGATCATCGATTGAAAACAATATGCCACGAGTTTGAGAGAAACTCATCCTTATTATTTAAAAATAAGGTCTTTGAGGTAAAGAGAAGGTTTATGCGGCATACGAATACCAGCTTTGGCGGACGTCAAAAAACCGGCGAATCAGGTTGACTATTAAAGTGAGTAACTTTGTCTGATGGTTAACTTTTTATTACCGATTAACCCCTGATAGAGATTTGTAGCCGGCCGCTAGTAATAGTCACATCGGTTTTTAGAATATCAGAAACGCGATTATTCTCGCCTCCGTGTCTCTACAAAAATTTGGATACATCGTGCCAGAATACATGAGCTTAAAGAAAGTATGCAGGAAAAGCAACCGCTCCAGGGCCCGTAAGTAGTCGAAGTAGCCAAATTTTGTCGACTCAGAGTGGCGAGGGTAATAGTGTTTTTGAAATTCTGAAGACTGAATGGCTATTACTAGCTACCGGCTACAAATCTCTGATTGCAATCAGGTGCGTGTCTGTAACAGTTAAAAAGTTAGAATTTAGTTAGAAAAGTTAGAACTATTAGAATTTAGATAATCACTTTACCGTGTAACATTATTTGCGTGTTCTTTGACGTCCGCCAATACTGGTATTACTGTGCCGCAAAACGCGTCTTTTTGCCACAAAAACCCTATTTTTAAAAATTAGTCATCACCTTCCGTGAAAAATCTTGTATAAAGCCGAATATTTTTCTGCCTTCCACCACAACAGCAAAGAACCCTTACGATGTCCGTGGTATTCCATGTCAAGGACGACACAGGTCTCGTAATCTGTGAAGTAGTATCTACCTTCCCTCAGCATAGGATCTGAAAAAAAAAAATGCGCAAAGCACACAGTATGAAAACTTCGGCACTAGAATTGTTCTTCCTTTCCCTCAAGCACCATTCTTAATCCTGATTTAATATTTCACAAAAAAAAAACGAGAAAAAAAAATCGAAACTCGACAAAAGAATGGGGACACACGCCGCGCAGTAAATCCATGGCGCGCAGTAAATACTATTAATACGTAATCGCGAGAGAACGGAGAAACGGTAGTAATTAAACAAGAAGATGGTAGCCACCTGAACACCGGGAATTACCGTCTGCTTGGAGTATCACACATCAGAGTGATACTCCCCCCCCCCCCCCCCCTCTAAGGGCGTCTGGGAACGCACGCTAAAGTGCTCAAGGAAGTGACAGCCTCTGTGTTTTGATTATTCGTTTGGCTTACTGATTCCGTCGCCTCGCTTCAGCCTTGGCAGCTGTAACTGCTCGGGTTCTGGCGTCTAATCGATGGAACTGGGCAGTGCATGGCAACTATCTGGGGTAGGCACGAATTGTCTTGAACATTTACTCGCACGCATAATCCGGAGGCAACCCATTTTGGCCTTGGCACCAGGCTATAGATCACATTAATGCACATATTACAAGGAGGGAGTAAGTTAGGTATTAATGAAATCAGTGAATGTCGTTGGAATGAAATAACCATGTTTGAGGTGTGGCCTCATCCCTGGGAGCAGAGCCGACAATGCAGAGGTTCACGAGAACAGGATTTGGCCGCCTGTGTCCCTTCCATTAAGTCTGATGCAGGAAGCTCCGATCACTCTTTGTAACGCCACCCCTCCCTGCGTCGACATCTGGTTTTGCACATTGCGATTGCAAATAAGAGCAGTGTTTGTTGCGACTCCGCATTACACATAATTAGTTCAGGGCTTCTTGGCACCAATCATATTTTGGCACCGGAAGTTGTTTTATTTTAAACATTACTATAGCGGCTTCAGCGCTGAGTCGCACTCTTAAGCACAATGTATGTGGCTGAGATGGAAATAAAAACAAACCTGAGGGGTCAACTAAGCTCCGCCTGCAGGGTATGACGTTCTGGCGTTAATGGGCCCGTACAGTGGACTGGGGTTCTCTCTGAGTATCACTTCGCAGACACGGATAGTGTTCTTTCTTTCATCAACACATAACGCCTAATCTACCCTTACGAGTACAGTGGGATAACAATAGAGATCACTCCCGCGCAATGACTGTTTTTACGCCACCTATGTTCTGCCTGCATGCCCACATCTGCTGCATTATTCATTCTCTAAATTCATAGATCGCGGAGGGTCCTCATGCCACTTCTGGTGCTGTGAATAAGCGATGCGCCACTACCCCGCGAATGGCTGCTTCACCACACAGCCACCGGTGGCACTTGCGAGAGCCAGGGTTGCTCTTGATGATCTACCTATCGTGACCGATCATTAATTTAACTACCACATGCCACTGTGGGCAGTTTGCTCACGATCCGATGGGCAAGTAGCCACCTGCGGGGGGCAGGTTGTGATGGCGTCAGTAGATCACGTGACCTAGGTGGCAGATGTGCTATCTGCTTTTTCGCTTACAACGCCACCGACGACCACGACGGATTTTCTGCAGAACGGGCGCCTTAATGCTCTCGCGTTAAGAATGACGAAGATCTTTGACGGCTGCCAGAATTCTTGAAATATTCTACATAAATTTTGCAGAAGATAGGTGGTTCTCTTACCGTCATCGACTGTAAATGTTATTGTTCCAGGTTCATCGCCCACCTTGACGTAGAAGGGAATTTCCCGCCTTCAAAGATATAAAAAGCAGAGAAAACATGAAATATTTGCGCGTATGGTTCCGCAGATCTCTACAAACAATCAATGTATAAACCACGCTGTTCTTGGGAAATTATGTGACATAAGAAGGCTGTGTATTTTTTGTAGGCATTTAGCTGCCGGTAGAGAGGCAAAAATTGTGAGCCACTTAAGTCAGCTTTTAAGTTATTATAGACAGCGATAACTCGCGAGTCGTCAATGCCCCAAAATAAATTCTGCACGTGACCTCTACGGACCGTCATGCTCTTTGACCGCTGACTGATATAAGCCAACGTTCCTGTGGTCTACCACTATCAGCGATCTACCACTATCGCTGAGCTCTCACTCTATGCTGCCTGATGTCGAGCTCCCAGAAATAGCTCGTACGCACCGATTTAACCTCACCATCGAGCGGCCTAAAAATAATCAGAAACTTCTTGAAAGCACTCGTGCTCTCAACCTATCCGCCTCAACCGCTGCAGTCCAACTTAAAGGACAACTGCATCACTGCATGCCAAGTGCTTTTGCACTAGCATAATACAACATTTTGGGCGAGTTGGTCACCTACATTCATTATTACAGCGCAACGACGGCACAAAACAAGAGTGGGAGACAACAGCGCTGTACTAGCATTTAAAATAGAGGCGCAATCGACGATTGATTTTTGCGCTTCTTCTCAAAGCACTGGAGGTGTGCGGAGAAGTTCAGTGTGTCGTCACGAAGGTATGGTTTGAAATTACCGATGCCGTCAGCAGCACCCTGTTGTGCCTCGTTGGATGCTGCCAAAGAACGGCTGGCGGGCTTTGCCTTCTGTCGTGTTTTTTTTTTCTTCAAAGTTGGTAGTTATGCGTTTGAAATGCACCAGTACCTTCGATGACGTCGTCAGGCACCCCACTCGGCTTTCTGCGCTGCGGAGAAGCTTGAAGGCATTCGCGATTTTAATCAGGTGATTACGTCATCATTTCAGCGAGCCAAAAAGGACTTTGCATGCTTTACCTGCAAGTTTCACACGCTCTACCGTAAGCTAGTCGATTACTAAAACCTATGCAGTTGCCCTTTACGGTCACAGAGAAAAATTGTAGCGGACACTGAGGCACAGCCTCAAGGGTATGACGCGAAAGCGTAAGGGGTTAATATTGCCTTATATGCAGAAGGTCATTCTCTACTTTAGTCTCATAGTTCTCTGAGAGTCCTCATAGCCCTCCTGGAGCAGTGGTGCAGCGATTAAGCGATGAGCCCTGCGAATGCTGGTGCTGCCACCGTTAGGGATTGTGCGACCCAGGTTGCTCTTCCGGAGCAACCTCTAGCGACCAATCATATATGTAAATGCCACCTGCCAAGGTGGTACGTTGACTCACAATCCGACGGGAAGACTGTGATGACGGCACAAGGTCACGTCACCCAGGTGCCAACCTACGTGGATTCTCCGGTGCGTGGCCGCCTCGACCCCGTGCGCTGCCCCACTTTTCGCTTACAACGCCGACGAAGGCACCGGACTTTCTGCACAGCGGTAGCCTGAATGCTGTCGTGATCAAACCCGGGATATGTCTGAAGCCTCAACTTCTGAAACTTCTGACCTTTGTCCTTGAGCTTAGACCTTTCACTAGACCTTTCGCTTTTGCATGCCCTACTCGGTTTAACTACGTTAACACCGCACTAGTGTTTCACGCGTTAGCAATAAGGCTCTCGTTGTGCAGAAAACCCGGTATAGTCGCCATCGTCGTCGGCGTTGTGAGCGATAAACAGGGTGGCGTTGGGGGCCAAAGAAGTAACTTAGATAAGCCACTTAGGTCACATGACCTTGTGGTATCGTCACCACCTGCCCACCGGATTGTGAACAAACAAACCACCCTGGCAGGCGACATTTAAATATATTTGTAGCGAAAGGCTGCTCGGGAAAGGCAACCTGGGTCGCGCAAGACCCACCGGTGACGTAACCAGCTATCATAGAGTAGTGGCGCACCTCTTAACCCCTGCACAATTACGCAAGGAGTGGCATGCGGACTCCCAGGGACATATGAATGCCAAGTTGAGAATGACCAACTTCTCTTATATGGGCATTAACTCATTTAGGTTACCGCGTCAAGCCCTTAAAGTGTAGCCTAAGTGTCCCCTCCATTTCTTTCCTGATGTTATATCAAATTCCTGCCGAGTTCAACTATAATCAGGTGGCCCAGCAGCGGAAGAGTATTTAATCAAGAATGATTTTTAAAACTGCTTGTTGCCTGCATTGAGTTGCATTCTGTCGCAGCCGCCGCATGTGTGTGGCTATAGTATGAGATGCCGTTAGTGCATACTTTGGCGAGTCATCAGAGCCTTGAAATAGCCAGACAAATGTTGCTGTCTGCGTCGCTGGGTCGATCTCTGTTCGGTTCCCTGCTATGCACTCCAACATACCGTCGTGGTCAGAGTCGCTTATGGCCACCGTGATGGGGTAGTTTTCGAACACCTGCAGGGCGGCCAATCAATCAATCAATCAATCAATCAATCAATCAATCAATCAATCAATCAATCAATCAATCAATCAATCAATCAATCAATCAATCAATCAATCAATCAATCAATCAATCAATAAATCAGTCAATCAACCAATCAACCAATCAATCAATCAATCAATCAATCAATCAATCAATCAATCAATCAATCAATCAATCAATCAATCAATCAATCAATCAATCAATCAATCAATCAATTCGTTCCGCTTGCACACTGAAAGCTTCAAAAAGGGCGAAGAGAACGACGCAGAAGTAATGTGAGCGGTCTGCACATGAAAAAAAATGAATATGTCACTAGCCATTGCCTCGGTCTCTAATTAGAGAGGAGAAAAAGTATATTGGTCAATAAGAACAGGACACACATTTCAGAGCAAACATTTCACTTCTTACTACAAGACTTTGGTCAAAACGTTGCAGGAAATCTGTTCAGGCGACAAAAACTTTTCTGTTCTGTTCTTCAAGTGGGTTTCGCTTCACCTTGCGCTTTACGTTGCTGAGCACATATTCATGGGGGTGGGGGTCCAGATTCGATGCTTCTAGAGAATGCGATTGATAATAAGTGCCCAGAGCAAATTTCTCTGATTAGAGGCCTCTAGCTATAAAAAAAGGTTCTCTCGTTTATTCAGTACCGCATTAATTATGAACTCTTAACCAGCGGCCTTCTACTCTTGATTAATGATTTCTTGTCAGTGTTTGGCTAAACGAGGACCATATAAATTAAAAGCCGTTGAACGCATTCGCAAGAATTGCAGTGACATTTGAGTATTGGGGTTTAGTATCATCATTGCTTATACCCATGACTTGTGATGTGAATGAGAAGCTAGCTTTTTCACAATCTTGGCATTGTATTGTCCACTTTTCCTTTATGTGTCTAGAATACTATGAGAAAGCCCCTTTTGTGTCCTTAGAATGCGTTTGCATCTTATTTTCTACCAAAGAAGCTAAGAAACCACTTTTGGACTACGCTACTGCGTTTCCGTAACGCAGAACTGGGGTTTAATGTTGCGACGACAAAAGCTAACAATATAATTTGGCGCTTCCTGCGAAATGGCACTCTGCTATGGGTGGCATTCGAAACTGCCAGCTCATGCACCTATCTAGGCGAAAGACCCAGAGGTGATGTGGTCCTTGTTTTGGACCAGATCTCCTCTGATCTGTTCTGTTTTCGCCGAGTCGAACAGATCAGATGTATGAGCAGCAGTGGCCGACGGGCGCTCAGCGGTGGGTGCGCGAGATTAGCAACTTTGAGGGGATAGGTTGGGCGCAGCTAGCGCACGGCAGTGTACATTGCAGCTCTGTGGAGCAGGCCTTTGTCATACAGTCCGTGTGGCTGGGCTGATAATGATTATCCGGAAGAAACTGCAGAGAATAGCGGTACGAAAATATACACATAAGTTTGACGTAGATTGACAGGGGTGGAGTTAAAGCAGCTTTAGAGAGCAGGAATGATTGTCGTAGAAGGTATTCTTGCCGAAATTAAACCAAGGAAATCGACTTGAGCATGTTGTACTATGTACAGCACGCTTCTACACCGGTCTCTTGCAACAACTGACTGAATACGAAGGGACGCTCACCATCATCAACATGGTCATGCATTAACACAGGGAGAGGTAGATGAAAAACTTTCGAGGAATTTACTACGGCTGCCGCACGACTGGTTAAGCGGAAGTTTATAGGATATACCTTGACCTGCGCTAAACTAACCATGGGTGATTATGATGACAATGAGGCACCACAGTAATTTCGTTGTGCAAACGTTTAGTAAGGGATGCTGGCAACAAGCTTGAAATGATTAGCTCTCCCTTGGAAGAGCGAGAATAACATTACTTGTTCAGATGAGTTGAGATTCGAAAAAAAAATTACCGACGATTACGTTACTTCCTAATGCGAAATTTGAGCGCAGCAAATAAGCTGTTTCACCTTTTCGATAGATTGAGGCAAAGAAATCGAGCAACACATGTATGCGCTATCACAGAATTTTTTTTTTTATTTGTCACACGTATTCCTTTAACAAAGGCTCCACTAACAGTTCTTGACAGTCATGAAGGAAGCTTTGTGGTCGGAGAAATAGACTGATATATGTTCAACTTGGTACACCAATGCTTGATTCTCAAAGACGAGATCTATACAAGTGCCTCGCGAGGTTGTCACAGCCGTGGGACGCGTTACGAGCGGGAGGAACGGGATGTTCTCCCGCATAAGTGTTAGGAAATTGCTGTTTGTCTTTATGTCAACATTAAAGTCCCCCACTACTAACATCGGTGTGGATCGATGGACGGTTAATGCGAGTTGCAGGAAGTGCACGACGTCTTTCGTGAGTGCGGTAGGGGCGAAGTAGGCAGCTACTACCCGCAAGCCGTTGGGCAACTTTGCGGCGCACTGTTCGCCAACTTCATGTGACGTGGCAAACATTTCGACTGGTATTGCAGAGAGACCTGTGCGCAAGTAGATAGCGACTCCCGCCGCTCTGTTGTGGTCTCTGCGAGCACCACAGCAGTATAGGAAATCTATGATTTCGAGAGGCTCTTCGGGATCCATCCAGGTTTCAGCAAAGCAAAGTACAGAGGAATGGCGCAGAATGTGATCGTGGTGTACGTCCTTGGCATGTGCGGCAAGGGAGCGTACGTTAAGAATGTGGTTGTGAATGATGAATCAAGTGCTGCCAGCGAATGACGCGTCCATTGGCTGTCTGCGTGTGTTACTGATGTGTGGTTAACATGTTAAGCTTCGCCTGTAAGAGTGGAACGCGACAGCGTCTTGCAACGCTGCCAGGGAGTCCACAGAACGCCATCGCCAATTCGGCTGTACGCCTTGCTGGACGGTAAATTTATTTTTTGAGGAAAGGAAATGTATCTCTCTCGCATATCTGGGTGGACACCTGCACCTCGCCGTAAGGGAAAGGGGGAAGATGGGAGTGAACGAAGACGCCGTATTAGCTAGACGCGCCTTTGTTCATTCCAAACCATTCAGCTGGCATTACGGAGTGGCTAGCGTGCTCGTATCGCACTCCGGAGACCCTGTTCGATTCCCCAACTCGACCAATTTCGTTGTCGGTTTTATTGATTTATGCGGTCTAACTAGAAAGGTTAATTAGGCTATTTCATATTTATATTCTTGTATTTCTATCCATCGTGTTCTGTCATTAACCTGTCAATTGTTGGAACTGTCTAGGATGTTCGACACAACGTATATGAAACGAGCAACGTCTTACTGAGTGGGGAAGTGCGTGGTGGTGGAGGGAACGCGGCTTCGTACTTATGTTTTTTTTTTTCAGCACTGTCTTTTTCCGCGGACGCTGTTGTCGCTGCGGCGCGCGTCTTTCTTTTCTTTTCTTCTGACCTCTTCATTCTCCTCTATATTAATTAGGCTAATTGATTAATTAAGCAATTAACTATACTCAGTCCAACTTAGTTGCAGCATCACTATACGATCCCTTTGATTGGTTGCATGGTTACTAGCCAAAGTACAATTGGCCCCATTTGAAATTCGCGCACTGTGACGTCACGAGCATTTCGACCAATTGAAAAGCGTGATATTGGGGGCGGAGCTGGTTACGAGGCCGACGCCGACGCCGACGCCGACGCCGACGCCGACGACGACGCGAAACCCAGGAACGGACGCCAAAGAGCTGCGCTCTAAAAAAATTATACACAGGAACAACGCAGGCATGAATGATATAAACATTGTTACTCTCCGTAGGTATCAAAGCAGTGCGAGGTGCAATATCGCAGTTCTAAGGGTTCATTACTTAAGTTTCGCAATTCGCAAAAACACGGCAAAACATGCTTTCAT
The DNA here is from genome assembly GCF_055824585.1 of Amblyomma mixtum. Classification (NCBI taxonomy): domain Eukaryota; kingdom Metazoa; phylum Arthropoda; class Arachnida; order Ixodida; family Ixodidae; genus Amblyomma; species Amblyomma mixtum. The sequence continues at coordinate 49,028,076 of NC_143013.1, forward strand.
GTCCGAAGAAAATAGGCTTGGAGGTGTTTGAGGAGGCAAAACTAGTTCGCGCAGCGCTTCAGTTTGGTAAAATCTATACTCTTTGGGCAACGTTAGCAGTAAGCAGCGGTAGTTTTAGAATTGCATTGAAAGCGCCATCTTTTGTGGACGAATAGTAATCGGAGTTGTACTACCTTGAAAACGTCCACCACGTCATAGGGCAACTTGTGAGGACCGCCGGGGTCGGCCAACTTCGCCACAACGCCGGTAGTGTAACAAAGGCACACAAAGGCAAGTGTCGCAAGGTGACCCATCATAGCTTCTAGCAGGCTGCAGTAGTACAGAGTTGTCTACTCGGGGTTTATATTTGCGTGGCGCGCGAAATAGCAGCAAGAGGAGAGGAGGATATGATATAGCTTTCGCGCCATTCTGGACCAAAGAGATGAGGGCAATGATCTGCGATCTGCGTCGCTGATATCACGACTTTACTGACAGCACTATTTTCAGTCTTGCACACTCCACAGGGCAAAAATGCAAGCTTGACAAGTATGAGCAACATATGAACTTGACAATGAAACAAAATATATAGAAATGATATGGAGGTTGAGAAATAACCTTTCAAAGTTTTTAAATTGCACAGTGAGAGTAATCAGCGTGACGAGGCATGTGTGCGTTAGCTCATATAAGTTGCTCACATACGGGCCAGTTTGGCCGCAGTGACTGCAACAATTTCTCAATTTGAGCGACGTTTTTATATTGTTAATATAGTGGGTGTTTCACCCAAGATTGCCTGCACTTTCAAAAATTGGATTTTTCAATTAAAATAGCGGTTTTTTCTGCCTAGCATTGCCATTAGTGTAGCGCATAAGAATACCGCTTATATGCGCTAACTAGGAGGCTAGTTAACTAATATTGAATACTCAATGTTTCACAATCGGTATTAGTCTGGTTATTTATTGTGAGGTGTGTAGCACACCGAAAGTAATATTCATGTCAATTTTGAGGATTTCTAAAACACAGTTACACTAGTTACAGTTACCATAGGGTAAGTGTATTTGTAATAGTAAGTGAAACTTAAAATTGTTGTGCAGTTTTTGGAACTAACTGAATTCTTGCTTGACTGAAGCTGAATTGGAATTTTAAACTGCCTGTTAAAAATTCTATATTGAGTAGTTTAGCTTCTTACAGATGGTTTACTCTGGATATCTATAAAATAATAGTACGTGCTTTATGTCCATTGTACATGTGCATTGTGCGGAGTTGCCCTTATTACAGCATCATTATTATGCATATGGCCAACACTAGATGACAGGCTTTCGTAGCAGTGCTTTCATAATATTAGATACTGTTGACATATGGAAAAATTCAGTATAGAACACAGGCAACTATGTGGTCTCCACCTCCAGCCCGGAAGTGAAATGACTTGTAGAGCTTGCCTTTGGAACGAATACATTCAACTGCTATTATCATTCCACACGTGAACTTCTGTAATGTGTTATACATGTATATGGTGCTTGTAAGTGAAATTACTTTCCCATTTTGCCTTCCGGGACTAATACATTCTGCTGCTGTTATTATTTACACGTGTGAATATCTGTGATGTGCTACACATGTATACGTACTTGTTTTTTTTGACAGTTTTAGTGAATTCTTTTGGCTTTACTTATTTTGTTTAGGTGCTTATGGGGAGTACGTCACAAAGAAAGTAAACCCCAAATTAAACCAGGCTGGCAGACTAAAACCAGTGAACAAGAACCTGGCAACGCTCCTTCGCCGCGTAGCGGGGCGTTCTACTGCGTACTATCGGGGTCAAAAGTACTGACCCCCCTCCAAGTCTCGAACCGCGCCCTCATGCAGCGCAGTACGTTTGGGAACTTGGAGCGAAGCTCAGTTACTTTTGCCGCCAGCAATACAAGCGGCAACTGCCATTCAGCTTTGGTGACTTGCCAGCATGGTGGCTGTCATGTTTCCGTCGGCCAAAGAATAAAAGCGAATGTTCCCCATGTGGTCATTAATTATTTGATGTCCTTTTAACACACATGCTTAAAATGAATTCCAAGCACAAATGTGGATAGTTGTGCTGCGGCTGCAGAAAAACCGCGTGTACGATCCATTCATATCACAGTTCATGCCTGGCATTGCTGAAGCTGTTTTCTGCATTGTGCGCTAAACAGCGGAGTAATATGTGAACCTCTTCAACTGTTCTAACAGATAACGGGCCAATACAGCACAAGAAATCTGCCCTGCAGGGCTCTGCGTTGTAGCCCGAAAAAATTTGTCCATTCCGACGAGTTGAACACTGAAGCAGTTTGTTTGCCTTCAATCTTTTCGAAAGGGGATGTATTTTGACGTGATGTAGGCAGAATTTGCTGGGAAACAGCGGCGAGTGTAACGGCGTTTTAGAAATTCGCAAAACTGTTACAGATATTACTTACAGTAGGCTACACTCCTCTTAATAAAAAGGAGACTATACTTAATTGTTAAAAGTCAACTATTCAGTGTTAGTTAACCTGCCTACTAGATAACGTCTTAGCTGTATTCTGCAGCGCTACACTAATCACAATGAAATCCCAAAAAATCTCTCTTTTGACTCAAAAAACGTACCTTAAAATGCAGAACATCTTCGGTGAAACACCCGGCATGCACAACAGTTCTTTTTGCAACACAGACAGCATAATGGACTTCATGGCAAGGAATTCAGTGGAACTGTAGCTTGGACAAATTAATGTGTCATAGTGGAAAAGAGTGGGAACAGGAACGCTGCAAAAGAAAGATACACACTTTCGTGTTGTTAATAGACAGTTTTAGCTGAGCGTTTTTACGGCCAGCGGAGAAGAGCGGACTAGCGCAGAGGCCACTGCGCATGCGCACGTCGCTGGGCCGGCCAGCGTTTTTACGGAGCGAAGCTTACGCCCGCTGGGAAGCCCTCTCCAGCGGAGCGATAGGCAGCGCGCGAGCGTGCGGGCGTGTATGGGTATTCAAGATGGCAGCCTCTTTTGTACATCTAAAACGCAACATTTACCCAATCAACAACTAAAAACACAGAATGTACCTTTACTAAATAGTTTCCGAGCATTATTAGCTGGCTTAATTGATATTCTTTTCAGTCTAACTTGAATTGTGACCTATAGGTGGAGCAGCAGAGCAATTCGACTCTAGTCCGCTCGAGAGGACGGGCAATCCGGCCGGCTAAAACTGTTTTCTCGCGCGCGTCTCCGCTGGTGTATCCGCTCGCCCGCTCAGCCCCGCTGGCCGTAAAAACGCTCAGCTAAAACCATAGAGTAATATAGAAGTAAAGAGCGGACACTCCCGTAGTCCCCAGCGGCCGACTTTTGTGCGAAGCGAACCTAGCGGACCCGGGGAAACGCACTGGCCTCAGAGATGATAGACAATAACAGGATTCTTGGAGGCTCTACTTTCAAAACCTAGTGGTGGGCATCTGCCCTTGACGCAGCTTTGTTGCCTCTTTGGAAGTGCTTAGGAAGAGCCGCCGCCGCCGCCTTTAAGGCCGACAGCTGCAGTTTCTTGTTGGACAGTTCACGGGGTGGAAGAAACAACCGTCGCAGCACCACAGCAGTACACAAAACGGACGTGCCCACGAAGCTTGCAGACGCCGCAAAAAAATACAGCCGCTCACACCGTCGGTCCGTCGCTCACTGCCGCCTGGACGTGCTTGCCCGTTGGCTTGACGCACTTAAAAAACGCCGCTGTTGCTGACGTAACTGCGGCCGTAGGCGCCCAGCGCACGTCACTGCAAGCCAAGACATGCCAAGATCATGCTCTTTTTCTTTTTTTTATTTCCACATTCAGTGCCATCTGGCGGAAACGGGGAAGCGCCGAACTCGGCCGCAAAAGGGCCCGAGTGTCCGCTCTTTACTTTTATGTTACTCTATGCTAAAACTGCGTAATGTTTCCAACGCTGTAACTTTCTGTGATGTCGCCAAGCGTTATCAAAGCCGCGTGACTACGTCGCCTCGGTCACGCTCTCTCCGCTTGCCCTTGCCCACTGTGATAAGGTGGCTTAAAAAACAGAGTGGTTTGTTGGGCGAGTTGGTTTGCCATATTAAAAAATACCTGCGCTTAAAAGACACGGACTGAAAGATAGAGACACACACACATAGCGCTGGTTGTGTGTGTCTCTATCTTTCAGTCCGTGTCTTTTAAGCGCAGGTATTTTTCAATATGGCTTAAAAAAGCGCGTTGCTCCAGGCGCCGGGGCCTTCCTTTGATTCCGTTATCACGGAATAAAGTCGTTCCGTTTGAGTGATGCTGGCTCCGTTGTCCTGCTTCAAACACGACATAATGGCGACGAGGAAGCCGAGCCTGCGCCGGTGTTACGCCCACTGAAGACAGGAGCAAGACCGGCGGCATCCACAACAGCAGGGAAACCTTCGCCATGGCCACTTTCGGGCAAGTTGAGCATTTTGATGATTCTACGACTGTTTGGCTTTCTTATGAAGAGCGTTTAGCAGCTTATCTGCGTGCAAACAAGGTTCCAGAAGACTTAAAAGTTGACGTGCTGCTGAGTTTGATCGGTCCGAAAACTGACGCACTTCTGAAGTCACTGACTGTTCCGGATAAGCCCTCGTCGAAATCGTACGCAACGCCCATAACGCTACTTCGCAGTCACTTGTCTCCGAAGCCGTCAGTCATTGGTGAAAGAGCAAAATTTCACCGTCGGTCACAGAAAGAAGCTGAAACGATATCGGAGTTCGTGGCCGAGATACGATGCTCTGCTCAGACATGCGATTTTGGTGAATTCTTGGATCAGTCACTGCGCGACCGGTTTGTCTGCTGCTTGCAGCGCGTAGACATCCAGCGGCGTTTAATTGCCGAAGAAAAAGCCCTGACTTTCCAAAAAGCTGTCGAACGTGCATTGTCTTTCGAAGCAGTAGTACGAAATGCGAGAGAAGCGCACGTAGTGCAGGAAAGAAATGCTCAAGGTCAAACTTGCAAGAAAAGTCGGTGCTATGCTATCGATGCGGATCGCCAAAGCACGGAGCTGCAATGTGCCCGCATTCGCAAGCAACTTGTTACTATAAGTTGCAAGAGTCAGTAATATTTCATAAAGTTAACCTTCGAGAATCCTTTAATAACATAACGTGGAATATCGCGAAAAGTAAGCAAGCTAGCAAATAATTACTTTACATAGAGGTGCCCCAAACCGGGTCTGCCTGCAAAAACATGCCTGAAAAGGTGATTCCACTGTACGAGCTCGAAATTGGATGCCTTATAAACGTCGCAAATACTCAATGAAAGCGTTAGTTGTATACTATTAAGCGTAATGGAGTATGTGCACTAACACTTTTGCCGCAAAAAAGAAAACAAGAAACATGTTACAGGCCTCTGTTCAACCGAAAATGAAAATTCTATGCCCAAAAGAAGTAGGAGCGCAGGGCTCAACATCCGAGACCTTCTTCATCCAGTAATGTGCACTTTATTTCAAGGCGTAAAGTGCCACGTCCAGATATTTAGGGGACGCGCAAGACCTTTCTATTTCCACAAAATGAGGCGGTGTTGTCCCCGGGAAACAAGCTAGAGAGCTACAGTTTTAACAGCAATTCATCTCACGCCCGACACGATGCCAAACCGTCCAATCGTCGCTATAGTTTAGTCGGTACTCGGCTTATCAATGCTTAAAAGCGCAAATAATAAAAGTAGGAAACCATTTCATTGTTCAAAGCAGCGAAAACATTTATGTTACTGCTTTGGAGAACACTCAAACAAATGGTTCTATATAAAGGGCTGAGAGAAGCGACGACATAGGACAGCCTTGCCACGTCGATGACCGGATTGGTATGGGGTGTGATTTGTGAGATGTGACCATCAACAGTGAAGTGTAACCGCCTGTTGCTCTGCACACCTGAGCTTGTTCGAATATTTCCCTAATGATTGTTACATTAAGGCATTCTGGCATTCTGGCAAAACTACAGTGCTGGCCACACTAGAACTAAACAGGCCTGTAGAGAATAGATAAATGCATTATCAATTGGCGTCATGTTCTTGACGCTTGGGCTGTTATGCTGCAAGTCGCCGTCCTCATTTCTGTCTGCATTTCTGGCCAAGTTCCAGACTACGGTTTGCGGATGCTTCGCCGGGCATGGCTGTTGAGCCCCACCTGTTAACCTTGATATCCTTGGGGATAGGGACCCAAAGCAACGTCGAGCGGCGCTGCTGCTCTTGACAGGGAGCGCCATCTCTGGCAGAAAAAAAGAAACTGGGGATAGACGTGGCGCTCCACCTGGGCTCCCGTGCGTGCTTTCTCCTTTCGCTCTCTCACTTCCGCGCACGTGCAGACGTCTCGCGCTGCTTCTGTCGCGCGCCGCAATGATCCGGCTGCAGTGCGGGTTCAAAAAGATATGCCAGCTCGACAACTATTTCAGGAAAGCGAACCTAATCAAAGGTGAAAGGCTTTTAAGCCATGTGTACTCCGTAGAGCAGGTAATTGAAAACAACGAAGCCCGATTGAATGGAAAATGCGTGTCACAAGTCAGCGACAACGTTGTGTACGACGTGAACCTTGAGCCTGTCCATTTGTTATATGCTCAAATAACTGAACGATTTTATAAGCACTAGCTACGAAACGAAGCGGTGCACTCGGTTGAAGTTCTCCGTTGTCGGAATGCATATAGGAATGAGTTGTTTCCACATGTCATTTTTGAAGAAATTAATCGCGCACTTTCGGGAACGACGTTTGCGTCATGGGGAAGAAATTCTTTGCGGCCAAACCATAATACCCGCTATAAAGCATGGGACAGTACGAGACACACATACTCCATCCCTTAGAACATCACCCGCTGACTTGGCTGGGAGGCAGCTGGACGTAAGCGCTCAGAAGCAACACATATTGTTCGCCTTTTTTTCTCGGTGGCTCGTTGTTCTTTCAGTTGCAATGTCATGCCTGCACTTTATTTTTTTGTTCGCGATTGTTAGATTTACAGACTTAAATACGTAAAATCTGCTCCGCGAACGCGATGTTCAGCGTGAGGGGTGCCGAGCTAGAGGCGCGCTGTCGTAGCTGTGGTATCGAGCGCGCGGAGCGTTCGCGTAATTACGCTGGCATAAAAACGCACTCACAACATTGTACTGGGTGTTTTAAATAATGAAGCCTTTAACCAAATCTTTCGCCTTAATTTTAGCTTTGTACGCGCGCACGGAATAGTGTGGGAGGGGCAGACGTAGTTAGCTGAAAAAATGTACACCGTGCCACATGAGATGTAGCTGAAAATTTGTAGAGGGAAGTTTCGGGAGGAAGCCTTCTTTAAGAAGACGGCAAGCGTCTACGCTGTCTCACTTTTATTTCTGACCCTCATAGCTGTCGTGGTCGTGCCAGGAAAAGCAGGAGCTGCTTGTTCGAGAGGGGCGATGCTCCTGCAAAGCTGGAATTACAGCTAACTGCAAGCACGCAGCTGCGGTGTGCCTCCATGTGAACGACCACGAAGTAAATTCATGCACCAGCGAGCCCCGGAAGTGGGGAAAACCGAGCGGAAAGCCCAAGAGGCGCTTAGAAGAGGAAGTTTTGGACCTCTTCCCCCGTAAGTATTTTTAGGCATCCGATGTGCCACACCTTTAAACGGCAGTTTCCATTTTATGAGTGAATCGTTACCTTCCTTACCCCTTGTCTCATTCTCCATAACAGGACAGGGCAGCAGGGTTCCTGATACCAAACCAGCTGACCCAAATATCATTCTCAGCTATCCGGACATAGTGTGTCCACTGAGAGAAATATTGGAACTGCAATATCGAAGCGCTGAAGATGTCATTTGTGCGACCTTGCTAGATGACATTGTTGACGAAGTCTCAGAAACTGTGGAAAAGGAAATTCTAGAGGATTTACTGCAGTCAATGTCGCACCGGCCTGTTTACAGGTATCTTAATGTCCTCGATGACAAAACAATTGAAGTAAAAGATTTTGTTAGCAAAATGGACCGTGAAAGGGCGCATATGTACAAAACAAAAGTAGTACTGAAAGAAGCACCAAGTGACATGGGCTTCCACACCATAGGCCAAGCAAACTGCTCACGGTATGAAACTAAAGTGCAGTAAAAGGTAGGCGACACATTTCATATACATTCTGTTGACTCATATTTTCAAATTTGCCAATTTTCAGATGGCATGAAGAACGTCGACTTCGCATCAGCAGCACGAAAGCACATGCCATACGCATAAAAAAGAATGATGAAGGATTGGAGAGAGCTGCTATTAGCTTTTGCAGAACATCATCATACACAAGTGCTGCAATGCGCTACGGTATGTTTCCAACAGCACAAAAATTTGTTTAAAGAAACATTTGGAGTGCTTAGTTATGGCATTCCAACACTAAATTCACTTGTGCTGCCACAAGCTTGGACATAAACCGTGATGTTCACAGTTTATTTGCTCTTAAGTTAAACATGTAAATGTGTTTTACTAGGCATCAAGACAGAAGCCACAGCACGAGAAGAGCTCCAACGAAAGCTTGGCACCCGTATTGTGCAGGTGAGTTCACTTACCAGTTTACATCAGGAGTTATTCCTGGCATGCTCAGTTTCCTCTTTGTTGTACATTTCAACTCAAGCACTAATCTCAATTATTCATGTTCTAGGCAGGACCCGTGCTTCCACAGCAGCCATGACTGTGTTGCAGCCCAGATGGACTCGCAAAAATTGGCAGTGAAACTGTGTTGATTGAAATCAAGTGCACATTCAAATACAACGAAGAACCATTCATCGACTATGAAGAAAGGCGAAGCTTGCTCCCCTACTTAATGTTTAATGGAGATGTGATTGTGCTCAGAACCACACATACTTATTACACACAAATACAAGTCCAGATGTATGTTTTGAACCTGCAGTGGGCCATTTTATATGTCTACAGCCCGAAACATGCAGTTATAGTGAAAGTAACTCGGGACGAGGCTTTTCTGTGGGAACTGATCCCCAAGATGGAGTATTTTTATTTCAAGTTATTGGTTCTGCATTTATTATAGGTTTCTATGCTCTATATTTATGGACTGATGCACGATCCTTGCCTGAAATCAAACTTATTGCTGTGCATACTTCAACTGACTTATATATCTGCCGTTTGGTTTTCAGTCCTGTTATTGCCTCTTTTACATGTATATTTTGATTGTAGAATAACACATTACAGAACTATCACAGGGCTTCTCACTAAAAAATAAAATTCAGACAAAAAACAGTGGTGTGATTGAAGAACCCATTTATTGGCTGAAGTGCACATAGTTGCAGTTATCAAGTCACAGTGTGCTAATATGAAACTGCAGAACTAGTTTTCCTTTAAATTTTCATCTTTTTGCAAATTCAATCTATGCCTACAAACCAATTTATGGATGCCACAGCAAACCAAGCAGTCCTACTTCTGAATTATTGGTGCTTGCATGTTTACAAGGGCAGCACACACTGAAACCACTTTGTTCATGTGTGGGACCAGGCTTAGTGGTACTCTGTTGCTTAGAATATGATATATCTTCAGCCTTTGAATAACTCTTTCCACATGGATTCGCACAGACGCAATCTTGTATGTCTCTTCCATGTCTTGTTTAGACAGCTGTCTACCCCCTGAATTAAAAGGAGGCATAAGTAGCACTGCACCTTTACCCTCTACAGTTGTCCGCATGCTCGGGAATCCTTTGTCACTTAAAACTAAGTCCCCTGGTTTGATAAGCTGCAGGAAGCCGGAGTCCTGTGTTATGAAAGAGTCTGTATGCCGTCCTCCATAACATTTAGAAATGAAACTTATCATTCCATTAGGAATTATGCCGATCAAAATTTTGAGCGTGTATCCTCCTTTGTAGTGTGAATACAACACGTGTTGGCAATTAGGATTAGACGGTGTTTCTGTGCGGAGCTCGGTGCAATCTATTATTAGGGTGCAATTTGGATAATTTTCTTTGAATGGGGGAGGCAAACACAGCTTGATTACTTCCCTGGAAGGCATAAAGACCCACTCTTTCAGGGCAATGCTTAGAATATCAAGCGTCTTTCTAAACACAGTTGATGCTGTTGTGGCTGTGACACTGAACATAGCGGCGAAGGCACTGTACGTTATCCCAAGCCGTAGCTTGGCAAGGAACAAGCATAGCTTGTCTTCCCTTGACATCGCATTGCGCCTGTACTGTGGTGCTGGCAACAAGTTCAGAAGAAGGCAGAAAACTGGCAGCGTCACACCGCACATATCTTGCAGTGCCTCTTCCTTTTCCTTTAAGGAATCAAAGCCATAAAATCCGCATTTCCGCTTCCAATTTCCATCTGTGCTTGCAACCTTCAGGATAGAATAAACATACAGAATGATGAAATGAAAAAGGAACCACACTAAGGTAAAATGAATAACAAAGAGAAAATAACATTTGTACTCTCAAGCAGATAAACAAGTTCATTCTATAGCGAAAATCAGCATAGCCATTATAAAATTTAAAAAAAGTGATGTAGGAAAGGAAAATAAAAATGAACATTGCCCAATAATGCAAGTAAACTGGAGAAAAACAAAAGTGGGGTGCTAAAGCAAGACAACACCACAGTTCAAGAGAACAGATAAAGAACAACAGCTGCATCATCTCACCTTGTGAGTCATTTCTGTGTGCATGACTTGAGTAGAAGCTTCAGTGCCATTTGTTGCTGAGAGAAGTATAGTTAGCTTTCCTGAAGTTGCACATTCTTCTGTTTGGCTTGTCTGAAAAAAATCAAACAAAGGATATGTAGAGGTATTTAGACAAATTTTCTGTATTCTTTGGGGAAATTGAAAGGACACTATTAAAAGCAAATGTATGTTGCACTACTGTCAGCTATATTTACACTGACTAAACAGGAGCCCAGAATTAAAAGGTGTCCTTACAGCGTCCGTCTTTTTTGCAGTAGAATGACTTTCTTGTCCTGCACCACACAAAAGCTCCAAAGAATGTGAATCACTCGTGTCGTTGAGCAAAGAGGTAGTTGTACTTGTTTCCAGAAGTGCATCACTGAAATCCATTGGGCTCAAGTCACGATGCACATCGTCCAGAACGGAGGCTTCCAGCACCTGCATTTTTGCTTCATCGGCTGCACTTTGCTTTGGATGCTCATCTTTTGCAACAAGCTGTTTGGATGAGATTTCCTTCTTGAAACGTGTCTGCCACCTGCATTGCACAATCAAAATTCTAGGTTACCAATTGAGTCTTGTGCAGGCTGCAAACAAACTTGCCATGAAATGTAGTCACTAAATACATGAGAATGCATCTAATGATCTGTCGTGTCCGGTCGCTGTGTTGAATGCAGCGAAAGACGCACACGGTACTTTAAGACTTCGTTTATTTAAAGCCGATGAGGGTGCGACCAGCGTCGACCGAAGCAGGAGCCGAACTGGCCGCCCGAAGAAAGGAGGGAGCGGAGAAGCGTCCACGGGAGGGAGTGGCTTCCCAAAACAGGAGGAGGATGCGGGTGGTCGTTAGGAGGAGGATGCGAGTGGTCGTTAGGAGGAGGATGCGGGGGCGCACACACACAAAAGCAATAAGGGGACACAACACTTCCTTCCCCCCTAGAAAGTTGCCTGGTATCGTGCAGGGGGTCGGCGCTCACGCGTGGAGGCGCGCTGGCTTTGCGCGCTCGGGGGAGAAACACTTGTAGGCTGGCTGTTGTTCGCTGTGTCTCCTAGGTCTGTCCTGGGCGAAGTCTCTTCTTCCGGGAAGAGGTGCCAGGCTATGTGGGAAGATGGTGCACGTGTTCTCTCCGCTGGCGGACAGCTCTCAGACGGCGTCGTAAATCTACGCAGCTGGTTGAGATGTCGGCGTGCTACTGTGCCATGTATGTTGACGAGCCAAGAGCGCAGGCCTACGCGTCTGACAATTGTAGCTTCCTCCCAGCGTGGCTTTTTCAGAAACTGTCGGGCGAGGACGCGCTGCCCCTCATTAAGCGTGCCGCAGCGCGGAATTGCTTTTTCTTCCCGGAACGTCTCTGCCTTTGGCTCGGGGAGGATGGCTGTGAGCTGGGTTCGCATTTCACGCTCGAACATCATTTTCGAGGGGGTCTCGCCTGTTGTGCTCTGAACCGTCGTGTGCTGCTTGAAGAGAAAGCGCGCAAGGCGGCGCTGCAGCGAGCCTGTCTGATCTCTTTCAAGGGCGCGTTTTAGCTCGGCTACGTAGCGCTCGGCTTGTCCGTTTGTCGCTGGGTGGTAGGGGGCCGATGTAACTGATGAGATCCCGTTGTCGCGATAAAACTTGAGGATCTCCGCAGACACAAACGGTGTTCCGTTGTCCGACACTACCTTGCGCGGCAGGCCGAACGTTGCAAATAGTGATCGGAGGTTGTCAATGACTGCTGCCGAAGTCGTCTGTCCCATTTGCCTTATCTCAAGCCACTTTGTGTAGGCATCTACGACCACAAGGAAAGTGCAGCCCTCAATTGGTCCTGCAAAATCAATGTGCAGTGTGTGCCATGGTGTGTCTGGCTTTTCCCATTCAGGGACAGGAGCTTTCGGCGGGGCGCTCCGGCTGCTCTGGCAAGGCTTGCATTCTCGCACCACTGTTTCGATGTCGTTGTCAATGCCAGGCCACCACATGTAGCTTCTGGCACACTTTTTCATTGCAACGATGCCCCGATGTCCGGCGTGGATGAGAGACATAGCTTGTGCGCGTAGTTCTCTCGGCATCACAACTCGGGACCCAAATATGATGCAGCCGCGATGGGTGCTCAACTCTGTAGCTCGCCTGCGGTAAGCGTCGAAGTTGTCCCCTTTGAGTTTATGCACGTTGCCTTGTTGAACAGCTGTGTAAACTAGCCGGAGAGCTGCGCACTTCTGCGTAGATGCTGCAACTGTGCCTGCTGTAAGCGGAGGTTCTGGCAGTGCTTCGAACATCAGAACGTCTCCTGGTGGAAATGGTTCGTCAACAGTTGCGTCTAGTGGCAGACGGCTTAGCGCATCGGCGTTTTGATGTTTACTCCCATTGCGGTAGACCAGAGCGTAGTCGTACGCTGAGAGTTTGATGCACCAACGTGTCATTCGCGGAGACAAAGTTGGTGGCATAGGCCTTTGTGGTCCCAGAATGCCCAATAGCGGTCGGTGATCGGTTATAAAGGTCACCTTCCGGCCGGCAATGTACTGGTGAAAATGTGTCGCCGCGTAGACGATGGCTAGCCCTTCTTTGTCAAGTTGCGCGTAGTTGCGTTCTGCTTGCGACAACGTACGTGAGGCGAAGGCGATGGGAGCTTCCCTTCCTTGCTCGTCAGTTTGCGATAGAACCGCGCCGACTCCGTACGGTGATGCGTCGCAAGCCAAAAGCAGAGGCTTCCTTTCGTCGTAGTGGCGGAGGACTGTACATCTTCGAATCAGGTCTTTCAGGGCATCGAATGACTGCTGATGGCGTGGCGACCATGTCCATGTCACATCTTTCCGAAGGAGTTGGTATAAGTCGTTGGCCACGGTAGCTCTTTGTTCCAAGAACCGGTCGTAGAACGTCAAGAGTCCGAGAAAAGCCTGTAGCTCCTGCTTGTTTGTTGGAGCTCGTGCTTCTGTGATCGCTCGCACTTTGTCCTCGGTAGGGTGAATGCCTTCCGCATTAATTCGGTGTCCCAGAAATTGCACCTCTGGCACCGCAAAACAGCACTTCGATTTGCTTATGCACAAATTAGCGTTTGCTAGCCTTTCGAGAACGAGCTCTAGGCGCACTGCATGCTCTTCAGTGGAAGTGCCACTGATGATGACATCGTCAAGGTAGACACAAACTCCTGGGATGCCCTGAAGCACTGTCTCCATGAATTTTTGAAATATGGCCGGGGCTGCAGCTACGCCAAAAGGCAGTCGCTTGACTTTGTACAAGCCTTTCAGTGTGTTAATTGCCAATAATTCAGCAGTTGACTCGCTCACCTTCAGCTGCTGATACGCCTGGGTGAGGTCCAATGTGCTGAAGACTCTTGCGCCACGCAGTACACTGAATACTTCTTCAGGTGTCGGTAGCGGGTAAGAGGACGCTTTAGTCGCAAGATTGACGGTGCTCCGGTAGTCTCCGCAGAGGCGTATGGTTCCGTTCTTCTTGCGAACTACGACAAGTGGTGTGGCCCATTCTGAATGCTGCGTCGGCTCGATGACACCTTGCTGCTCCAGTTTGTCCAACTCTTTTTCAACTGAATCTCGGAGAGCAAACGGCACCGGCCTGGCCTTCAGAAATTTGGGTTGCGCGTTGTCCAACAACTCCAGTGTGACCGGGGGCCCTTCGTTTCCTGGAATCTCTTCCGAGAATACTCTTTCGTATTTCTCTTGCAGTTGCTCAACCATGTTCTGGCTCGGCGTCTGGTGTATGCCGCATATCATCACGCCTAGTGGAGAAAACCAGTTTCTGCCTAGAAGGCTTGATCCTGTGCCCTTCACAACAAGCAGAGGTAGCGTATGGGTCTGGCCGTTGTAGTTAACCTGCACGTTGGCAGAGCCCAATAGTGGCAGATTCTGTCCTGACCACGTTCGCAGGTGCGTGTCGTCTTGTTGCAGGGCGGGTGCGTCAGATGGCCATGAAGTTCGGAACGTGTCCTCACTGATCAGAGTACAGGCTGCGCCGGAGTCCACCTCGAACTTAATCAGCTGGTGATGTACGCTTACTTCTGTAAAAATCTTCGGTCGCGTGCCGAGATTCATGGTGTTCAGGTCGTACAACACAGATGGTGTTGCTGATGTTGTTCCATGGAGATCAGATAGCGGCGTATTCTCTGAGGCGTTGACGCTGTGATTAGGCTGGGAAGGTGACTTTATCTTGGCAAGTCTCCGTTTCGTAATGCATGCTCTTTCGATATGCCCTCGCTTGTGGCAAAAATTACACGTGGCTGACTGGAATCGACATCCCTGGGGGTTGTGTTGGTCGTCACACCGCCAGCAGCGTTGTGCCTTTTTGACCGATTTTACAACAACAGAAGGCTTGCGCACCTGGTTGCTTGTCTGGTGTACCGGCTCGGTGTTCCGGCGAATCCCTCTCTGCTGGTGACCGGCGCTCTCCGCTCGAACGGCGATGTCGTAAGCTTTGCTGAATGTGAGGTCCTTCTCAGCGAACAGGCGCTGCTGCAGTGACTCGTCACTCAGTCCGCACACAAATCTGTCGCGTAACATCACGTCCAAGGGAAGCATGGTGGTGTTAGCAGAAGAAGCTGCGTCTCCCTCCTGCCCGGTAGCTGTTGTCGACAGCGTTCCAAAATTGCAGTCGGCAGCGAGCTTCTTGAGCGCGGCTACGTAGGCGCTCACAGTTTCTCCTCCCAGTTGATCTCGTCGTTGGAAGCGAGCCCGGCTGTAGACCTCGGATGGCCTTGGGTCGTAGTGCTTTTGCAGCGCTTTTACGATGTCGTCGTAAGACACTGCCGCTGGTGTGCTTGGCTGAATAAGGGCGCAGACAGTATCGTAGGTCTGCTCCCCGCACAGCGTAAGCAGGTTGGCCCTCTTCAAGGCTGGGTCTGTGATGTTGTTAGCTTCAAAGTAGAACTGAAGGCGTCCAACCCACGATGACCACGATGAGCCGTTGAACTCTGGTATCTGATTGGGAAACCCTCGCTTAGCCATGGCTTGTCAATAGCGTTGCGTAGCGCGGGTCGAATCCACTTTCTCGTCGCCACTGTCGTGTCCGGTCGCTGTGTTGAATGCAGCGAAAGACGCACACGGTACTTTAAGACTTCGTTTATTTAAAGCCGATGAGGGTGCGACCAGCGTCGACCGAAGCAGGAGCCGAACTGGCCGCCCGAAGAAAGGAGGGAGCGGAGAAGCGTCCACGGGAGGGAGTGGCTTCCCAAAACAGGAGGAGGATGCGGGTGGTCGTTAGGAGGAGGATGCGAGTGGTCGTTAGGAGGAGGATGCGGGGGCGCACACACACAAAAGCAATAAGGGGACACAACATGATCATATTATGATTGGACCGCAATTTCATAAAGCAGGTAAACAACAGAACACACTTGAAAACATAAGCTTGTGACTTCCACTGGCAGTGTCACATTTTTGGTTTCATACCTTTGCGCCCTTTCCCGATCAGGTGCCTTTTTTCTGTAGATAGGTGGAAAAATGGTTGGGATGTAGGAGGGATGTTGGCTGATGTCACTCTTGCTGTTGCCCACAAAATGCGTGCTACAAATTCGCGTATGTTCTTTTGGCAGCCACTGAGTTCCATCGGGACTGCACAAGAAAGAACAACATTCTCTCTTATCCACCGCCAAGACACACACGTACTCACGCACATGCATGCACACAAAGACACACGAAAACATAGAAACGAATGCGCACACATGAACAAATGAATGAAAATTGCTCAAGCTCCGAAGGTGGCAAATGACAGAGCCGCCGAGCTCCTAAGCATTCGACATGGTAGTAGTATACATAATGGTAGTAACATACAGAACATAAAATGCTGCCATAATAAAGAGGCACAGCAAATTGAACTAGCAAAACAATGTCCAAGTTTGTTGAAATTAAAAGCAGTCTGTTCAGACGCGAGAAAGATGCTTGCCTGATGCGCAAATCGCGGCGTCAAACCTTTGACAACGTACGTAGTTCAAATGAATTCAATTAACAGCGGAACGAGCACGTGCAAGTGTGAATTTCAACAATGACGGCTACGTTAAAAAAAAAAAAAGCTGATTAAAAACGCCTCAACATGACACCGTAACTTGGCTTTCACACACACGTTCTGTGAGAAGGCAGCGATCTCGATACCGAGATGCGTCGCGGCAACAAACAAAAACGATTAGCTGCCACGGTCAAAGCAGAAAACGAGAGAGGGCTGTCATGACTTACTTGACTCTCCTTACAGCGGTGATCCAGGCTTGTCTCCTTTCTTTCTCGTACCACCTGCCTGGGAATCGGTACAGTTTCACAGGCGGATCGCGATCTTTGGTGTTGTCTGCACTGTTGTGGCAACCCACGACACAGCAGTACTTCGGACCTCGCTTTTGTTTTCGTTGGGCCGTTTCTGCCATTGCAAAAATTCCGCTTCAACACCATTGTCGATGCAGCGCACAAAACTAGCCACGCGGAGACTACGCTGCGCCCCAGCCGGACTGAACAACACGCGTGCACGTGCGCCGCCGCCGCTGTCAAACCGGCAGCGTCTGCCGCGCTCCTTCCCAATAGCCTCTCCGGGTGGCCACCATAGGAGGCGCGGCGCTGTCGTCGCGCCGCCAAACTTGAGCTTGGGTTCCCTATATCAAGGTTATCCCCATAATAATGGAGCTAAGATAATCATAAAGTCACTTCCTCGTTCTATAGGCAGATTACTGATAATACCCACAAACATTCAATGCTGGAGTGTCCTCGACAATATGCATGAGTTATAAGCCCGGTGTTCCGCAATAGAGACTATCCTTTGTTGCAGACTCATACAATACGCTTAGATAAGAAAACACCTAACGCAACGTGCTTTACCTCACACTTGTGCTGTGTAAAAAAAAAAAAAAAAATGGATACACGACCCTTACGCAGCCCTTGGCAGCTCCCCGTTCTTGTTTACCCTAATACAGCAGCGACGTGTGAGTGGCATGTGATAAAACCGTCGGTAAAACGTGTCCGCATGAAGCTGCGCTTGTTTTCTGCACGGGAAATCCAATTAAATAACACGTCTGAGGGGTAGGCAAGCGCGAACGATAAGCCCGGGGGACTGAAAGCATTAAATAAACGGCCACCGGACTACAGTGACTACAAAGCCTGCTGCGCTGTTATTAAAGCACGAGTCAATCAGAAACCTGCTAATTATCTTCCCCAGTGCGCAGCTCTGGCTAGAAAAACAGAATACGCTAAATACGAACCTAAAAGCGATAGAATCAAGTAAAGGGCAAACTTAGAACCGGTTTTCACCAAGCCGTTAGCACTTACGGTTTTGGGGCAAATGATGTCATGCTTTTCTGCGATGTGATAATATTCGTCGAGCTGCTCTAGAGGACTGCGCGTGATAGAGAGCTCAAAGGCACTGCCGGAGTTTCCTGAGTAGCCGCAGAGAAGGCAGCTAGGGGCTCATTCTAGCCGTGGTGGTCTCTCTCCGCTTTGCGTTTAGAGGAACCGCAGCACGGGAGAGAGCGGCGGACGGTCAAGGCACGACGAGGATGCTTGTTTCGTCCAACAACATCACTTCCTTTTGGTTTCTGGATATTTTCTATCAACTGTACGTAAACTTAGGTTCCTCGTCTCCAAAGCCCCTCTGCCTCTCGCAAGTTCCGTTCCTGATAAGTGACCCCAACCCCTCGTGAGGGTGTTCCGCGAAAACAAATCACTTCATCTTCCGGCAAACTATAAGGGGGAGGAGGGGCACTGAGAAAAAAAACTGAATTATTCGCTGCTACAAAAACGAGGGTGCTGCGTTGCGGTGGCCGAAATGCTGGCTCGAGCGCGGGCAAATGTTATAACGTGACGAAAATATGCAGATCTTTTAGCTTTGGCACATAATGTACAGTCCATTGTCCGAAAAGCAAGTTTCTTTATTAATGATTAGTAAACGCATTGAAAAAGATTGGTCCTTGCAAAAATTATTCATAACTCGATTTGTCTATAAAATAACCTAGTTCATATTAACGAGGGGCGACTATATATACCCAGATGCTGCAGCCAAACGCCGCTGTTGTGATCGTCAGACTAACATCACATTTAAAGCATAAGAAGCCACTCTTATTGAACTGGTAGATTATTTTTTTTTTACTTGGTAAATGCAAGCAAGGCGAAGAAAAGGACTTTTTATGTACTTGATATTGCGCTCACTCCATAGTTACCAGGGCTAATTGTCGAGACTTTCGAGGAGCCTTTACACTGCTGTGGGCATAGACAGGCTGATGAGAATGATACCTACCAGAATTATACGACAATAGACACCTTCTGTATACGTGTACCGCGTTACCGTTACAGTTACCGGAGCACCGCGAACCCACGCGCCGTCAGTGCTCATGCGCAGATCCTCTTGAGGGCGCAAAGTGGCGCCGGGTACCCGGCAGCTGTAAAGGCAGCTGCGCGGATGCCTTCCGCATCGGGGCAGATCAGCGCTTGCGCACTGCCGGTGTGCGGCCTCCCGGTAATCCGGTAACTGTAACATGATACGCTGTACGAGAAAGGTGTCTGGCAGTCAAGTCCATTTATAACATCGACACTTATAACGAACGCTCGCTTATTACGAACGACAGCGTTGCTGTCGTCAAATTATGTATTATGGCTATGGCACTGTGTTTCGGATAAAACGAACAATCGTGGGCGCACCACTCTGTATAATGAACAAGGTGGCATAGTGAACTCGCCCCTAAAGTCGAAAAACGATCGCTTTGTGGCAGCAGCGCGCAAATACAAGGGCATTTTCAACTCCCGCGTGAGCTCCTCAAAAGAAAGTGCCGACCTCTTCCCCCCTGCCTAAAAGAAAGTCAATAAAAAAATTGCGTTGAAGTTAACCGCCGCTATAGCGTGCCTAGGCAGGCTGTAAGGCCCATCGGTGTACGTGTGCGCCGGTCGTACGAAGCGTTTAAAGCGGACGCAGAAGTCTGCGAACGGCGACACAGGAGCTGCGTTAAAAGCGAAACCCCTGTACACGGCCGGTGTATTTGCGCGCTGCAGCCAAAAAGCGATCGTTTTTCGACTTTAGGGGCGAGTTCACTATGCCACCTTGTTTGTTATATAGAGAGGTGCGTCCACGATTGTTCGTTTTATCTGGTTTTATACTGGCAGCACAGTGAGAAGTTTAAATGCCTATCTCGAGGTATGTGTGCTGGCGCATCCAGTTACTTGGCGTGCGTCACCTACCAAAACCGATCTCCGATTTTTGCCTTGCTGCCGCGTGCAGGCAATGCGCAGACAGAAGGCAGTCTGCCTCCCTCTTGTGTAGCGCGGTCAAGCAGTGCGCACCAATAAAGGAAAACTGAAATCATACACCACGCATTGGTATTCGGATTAAGGTGTGCTAGTTCCCACATGGTTGGTAAGTCTACGCAGCCTCCGGTGCATGTACAGAGTGTTTCACCTAAGAATTAAATTTTTTTTTTCTAATATAGGCTTTTTTAGTTAGAAGAGCGCTTTTTTCAGCATAGCATTGTCAGCGATGTTGTACGTCAGAATACAAACAATGCATGCTGACTAGCAGGCTTGTTAACTAATATTTAATAGTTAACTTTCAACTATTACTTTTAGACTCCTTTATTATTGAGGGGCTTGTAGCCCAACACAAAAAAAAAATTCATATCAGCGTTTAGATTTTTGAAAACGCGATTACCTTCAGCGTTGTAGCCCAACAAATTTTGGATGTTTCGACGTGTTACGTCCACTGGAGGGGTTCCTTTGCTTTCAGGCTTCTCGAAATCGCATCTATTTTGGCCTAATCTAGGCTAAATTTCTTGGTCGACAGCGCCAAGAGTAACCGCGTTTTCGAAATTCTAAACGCTGATATGGATACTGCTTACGATGGGGTATAGGCGTCTCAATAATTAAGAAGCTTCACACTAATCGCTAAAAAGTTAGCTATTTTATATTAGTTTGTAGCGCCCGGCGACGCTATAAAGCGCAGGCGCTGAGATCGGCGTTCCTGCGACAAAAGAAAATAAAGAACGACAGCGCGTGCTCGGTGCGCACGCCCGGCACGCGCAGTCCGGAACTAGAAGCCTGTCACGCTGGTCGTCTCTGTCTGGTGCTCCGCTGCGACCCCGCTAATTCCTCAACAGTGGTGACCTGGCGAACCGTGCCTTCTATCGCAGCGGCGTTCCAGCATGGCGTACTGCCAGCACCCAAGTTTCGACCCGCCGCTCCCGGCGTTCCGGCCTGCAGGCGTCGGCGGGTGGTTCGCCCAACTGGAGGCTGCGCTGTACCTGAACGGCATCACCATCCAGCCGTTCAAACACGAAGTCCTTTGTGACATCCTCCCGGCCGACCTCCTGCGTCGGCTCACCTACTCTGCTTTCGGCGGCCGGCCATACGATGAGCTGCGTGCGGCCGTCTTGGCGTCCTTCGGCGCCTACTACGTTCCGCCGCCGCTCTACGACGCAGCGGACCCGTTTTCGCCGCCGCCAGCCTCTGTCCCTGGACCGGCCTCGCTCGCGCCCACGCAGCCTTCATCAGAACCCGGCCCGCCTCAGCAGCCCCTCGCCGCATCGCCGCCACTCCCGTCCAGCGTCTCCAGCCCGGCTGTCTCTCTCGACGCAACACCAGGTGGGATCCGCACGAGCTCCGCCTCGCTTCCTGCTCCCACTACCATCCGACCCGCGTCTCTGGCTCTGCCTCCTTGCGCTTCAGTGGCGTTGTCGCCAGAGCCTCCTGCAGCCAAGGACGACTCTGCGGCAGCAGCCGTGCCGAGGCTTCCGGCATCTCCATCTACCTCGTCACTACCGCCAACAGCTCTACAGGCCTCTGCTGTGAGGTTGAAGCCGCCACCGCAGCATATGCCACATACCAGCCCCACTACCTCGGCGGCCATACCGCCTGCCCAAGAGGCCTCACCCCAATCCCTCAGTACGGTCAGCCGCTTCTCGGATTCTGACCCTGGCAGCTCGACACCGCCGCAGCAAGCGTCTGCTTTGGTGCCTGCCTTGAGCTACCTTCAGCAACGAATGGTAGAGCTACCCGCACCGAGTAGCGCGGCAGTTGTCCTTCCACCAGCTGTGTCTGTTGCTGTCAGCCAGCCGTCTGATGTACGCGTCTCAGCTCCACGGCCTGTCACTGGCGCAACCTTCTTGCAGCCACCCACAGCCGATCATGCCCACACGCGCATCAGCACTGGCCAGTTTCTCCGGACTGCCACTCTCGCTTCACCCAAGCACCTGGCATTGAGCCCAGCAACTTGCTCCGGCATCGTCACAGCTGTCGCCGCTATGTCGACGGTCCCACCACACCTGCTGTCCGTCCCTGGAGCCGTTTCGGCCGCTCCTGTGCTTGTGACCACGTACACGGCGCGTCGGATCCCCATCGACATCAGCTGCAATGTTCCAGCACCGACGACGCTTGTGTCCGCGGGCAGCACTGCAAACGGTGACGGCCCGACCATGGTCTTCCCTGCCCTCATGTCCATTGTCAGTTCGGCACCCTGCCTCATTCGCCCGTTGCGCAGCAGCCAGGCTCGTCCACCTGAGCCCGTGCACTCCACCCGACAGCTTTTCCCGGCCCCTGACCTGAACTTACCGGACCTTGCAGCGACCCCGTGGGGACACTGTTACTCTAGCTGCCTGCTTGCCTGCCGTGGCTACTCCATCTCTGCCCCGTCGGCGCGTACATTCCGACGTTCCGTCTAGGCGGGGGGCCCTGTAGCGCCCGGCGACGCTATAAAGCGCAGGCGCTGAGATCGGCGTTCCTGCGACAAAAGAAAATAAAGAACGACAGCGCGTGCTCGGTGCGCACGCCCGGCACGCGCAGTCCGGAACTAGAAGCCTGCCACGCTGGTCGTCTCTGTCTGGTGCTCCGCTGCGACCCCGCTAATACCTCAACAAGTTAACCAGCCTGCTAGTTATGTCGGGTTAGCTGTATTCTGATGTACTACATCACTGGCAATGCTATTACGAAAAAAGTGCTCTTCTAACTAAACAGCCTATTAAAAAAAATTGTGTAAAATCTGAGGCGAAACACCCCGTAAAGTGCACTATATATCGAGCAACAAATGCGGTAAAGTGATTGCGCGTGCGACGGAATATCAGGATGGAAGGTGGATACACGAAGGAACACAAGCCAGGACGCTGAAACAGAACGTGAAAGTGCGCCCGCGCGCAGAGAGCTACGGATACGCATTTTTGCACACATTCATATGTCGAAAGTGTTGCTCTTCTTTTTTTTTCTATCGTTCGCCTTTCTCAGTTCTCAGTCGCTGCGATTGACCACCAACTAAAACCGGCTCTCCAAGCTTCTATATATGCAGAAAACCCCTCTTCTGCTGAGGCTCTGGCAATAGCTATCGCCATCAAACATAAAGACCAAAGAGGAGAGTCCTCCCACGTTATAACAGACTCCCAACAAGCCTGCCGAGACTTTCTTAATGGCAGGCTTCCCTCAAGAGCAACACAGCTACTTGGCAATCTCAGCCAAACACACAGACTAACATGGACACCTGGTCACGAAGGACTAGCTGGAAATGAGGTAGCCAACTATCTAGCCCGAGATTTAACCCACCGGGCGGATCCTCATCCCTACCCCACGCCCATGCCTAGCACCTATGGTGACAGATTAGAACATATTCGGCTGGAGCACAGAAAATACCCACCCCCTCACATAAAACTAGACTCCTCCGCAGCCATAGACTGGAGGAAAATTCAGAACAACACGTTCCCTAACTTGTTCATCCTACACAAGATTAGCCCCACTCAATATCAGAATACATGCCCTTGGTGTGGAGCTTGCCCAACGCTCTACCACATATCGTGGGAATGCACAACGAAACCAAAACACTTAACTGTATCCAACCCGACATATGAGCAGTGGGAGGTGGCCCTGACCAGCGAGACCCTGGATCAGCAACTTAAGTTGGTTCAGCAAGTCCGTCAGTCAGCTAAAGCCAGTGGCGCCTTGGACTAGGGGTGCCACCCAAGTTGCTCGAGCAACCTTCCTCATTTTAAATAAAAGTTTTCTCTCTCTCTCTCTCTCTTTCTTCTCCTTGTTCCTTTATTTCCTCTAGCCGCAGCTCACGTACTTCAAGCTTCGATAGAAAATGGCTAGGAGCATTTTCCCTCCATGTTTTATTTTTGTTTTTAAAAGAATCACCGACGCACAAAAAAAAAAAAAAAACAAATTGAAGCAAGCAAAAGCAACCCGAAGGCCAGTGGAGCGGGGTCGGCCGGAAGCGGCCAGCTTTCAATGGGAGTTGGGGGGGGGGGGTGCCTGCGGGAAGGCTGTCTGGCAGTAAAAATAAATATAGGGGTAAGGGAAAGGCCATGACACCCGCGCGGGGTTCCTGGAAATAGAGAAGAAAAATAGAAAAGGGAAGGAGGGTCCCTGCCGTGCCCCCACCTTTATAAGTGAGGACGCTGTTCCCTTCGAAACTCGGAACACGCCATAAAAACGGAGGGGAGGGGGCGGCGGAGGGGTCGGTAGCTTTAGGCAGTACTGTCTGCCCAACAAACCCATCCCCCTTTGAGTGCGCCCGCTGGTCCGTGTTTCCTGTAGGGCGCCCTTCCCCTAGACCTTCAACGCTGTCACGTGACGCTTCTGGTTTTGTTCGTACCTCTGGCCGCCATAGCTCCCGCACGGCGGCAGAATGGCGTGTACGTGAGAGTGGTCCTCCTCCGTGCGTTCGAGCTCCGTGGCCAGCACCAAGAGCAGTGAGTTCATTTCTTTTCGCGTCAGATCAATCGCGGGTCTTGTAGGCACGAACTTGAAGTGAAGTAGCTTAGGCTGTGCGAAGTGCTCAGTTTGACTAAAATGGCCTAAAGCAAGCAGTGCTGCGTTAGCAACTGTCGCGATCGCCGCTATCCGTTCTCCCTTTGTCCCACCTTTAATCTGTCCCATCGCGGCCTGGCCTCCCATTTTTCTGCAGGCGGTAAAAGACGAGAGCCTCCCTTTCAGAAGAGAACCGGCCACTACATTAGATCAAAAGCACACTTCCGTGCGAAAGAGCGTCAAAATGCCTCTTTACATCAGTTTGGAGAAATTCTAGAGGCCCGTGTACTGTGCGATGTCAGTGCATGTTAAAGAACCCCAGGTGGTCGAAATTTCCGGAGCCCTTCACTACGGCGTCTCTCATAGCCTGAGTCGCTTTGGGACGTTAAACCCCATAAACCAAATCAAACCAATCTTTACATCAGTTTGCTTAGCAATCCCGGCACGATTTTAGTGACCATTCGGACATAGATGGATAGATAGAGAGAGGGGGGAAAGTCACTCGGACATATCTTTCTTAAGAGCCAATCAGGTGGTTTTATTTTCAAAATGAAGCGGCCAGCGGCACAACGGCGCCCACGAGGTTGTTTAGCAGCCAAGATGGCGTGAATTCGATGTTTACAGAACACAGCAACCACAAACAAGAGAACAACAAGAACACCTAGACGGGACCGCGCGCACAGGTGAGGCCGCGGTCCACCTTTCACGTCCCGCTATGGGGCATCTGCCATTCCTTACGCGGCTCGGCGTCTGACTGCCGCATCTAACACCAATTCTTTGAACACCAAGTGTCCAAGCGTCACCTACGCTTTTCGGCAACAATGTGAGCTTGCAAGGTCATGATTCCTCTCTGTCGGCTGACCGTTGTGCCTGCTGCACAGCATTTGCAGTATATGTTTTAAAACTGCGGCCCGACCGGTGCTGGGGTGAAGGAAGAGCGAAGAACCGCTTACAGAAAAAAATTACCGACGATTACGTTACTTCCTAATGCGAAATTTGAGCGCAGCAAATAAGCTGTTTCACCTTTTCGATAGTGAGTCAACCACAGCTGCGGAGTTGGTTTCAGGGACAACGCCGCCGATGCCGACACAAACAATATGATACCCTCGCTTCCGCAGCGCTAAGAACCAGGTCTAGCCGTGGGAAGGTGGTCACGTATTCGTCGACGTGCCGGGGCCTACGTGAAATAACCGGCGCGTCGGCAACTGAAGAGCACCCTATCCGCCACACAAGAACAGGGGGGGGGGGGGGGGGGGGACCCTTTCCTCCTCTTTCTGCATGGCGGCGACGGTGTTCTATGCAGTCACGTTATCTTGACTCTCTAGCGGCGTCAGCGGCATCCAGCGTTATCAGTCGGTCGCTGCTAGCGCTGGGGGGATGAAAGGGGGGCGGAGCTGGTTACGAGGCCGACGACAACGCCGACGACGACGCGAAACCCAGGAACGGACGCCAAAGAGCTGCGCTCTAAAACTAATGAAAACCACGTTGACGGCGTCGGGCTGTGAGATGCTGATGTCCCTCCGCTACCCCGCCCGCGCCGTAACTCGAAGTATGAAAGAAGTAGGCATAGTGGCGCCACTAGGGTCAGCTGCAACCAGTGCGGTGGGCAGCACGTCGCCCCTCTCTTTCTTTTCCTTTGTATGGCTCTGTCGGTTTGCTCCATCTCAGTGTTACTATAGGGCAGATAGGCCGCTGAATAAATGGGCTAAAGAGTGTCTTTAGTGAATATATTTGCTTGCTGATAATAAAAGAACCATTCAAACGAACCTGTAAACGTTACTTTTTGAACAAAGGAGCGATAAAGAAGAGATATACACCACAGTGTTTCTTGACGTACGGATGAATGTAGCACCTGGCAGTCTGAAAATCAGGGGAGCAAGTAAATAGTAAAGTACTGGAAATATTGTGTGATCATTTAAATAGTTTATTAGATTATTAGGTTGGTCGGGATAGCTGTAGGGAGAGTTAAAACTGCGAGCGGCGAAGTACTGTTTCAAGGTGTACGAAAGGAATCAATTCATACCAGGTGTCATAAATGAAAAAAGACCAAATTAGAAAGGCACCGTAAAACCGCTAAATTACATTTGCAAGAATGACAAGGTAGAGATATTTTAATGATGAAAACAAACAGGCTAAGAATGAGGGCCCCCATATATTGCACCATTGTTGGAGAGCTCGGCTTCTCTTTCCAGACTGAAACCCTTCCAGCGATGAACGCATTAGCAGTTCATTGCGATTCAAGCTGGAAGTGACGAGATCGAGATGGCGTGTGCAGTAAAGCGCGGACTGGAAAGGAAGCAAATGATTTCGAACTTCAATTCGTGACTTCATTCTTCACAAAAAAAAACAACCTAAATAAGCCTATGAAAGGTTGATAACTTTATATATAGTCTTGCAACTATGATCGTGCGCCTCGCTTCTATACTGGGCCGTCGAATCTGACTCGTACGAGAGTCAGCACCGCAGAAGAAACCGCGCTCAATATGGATGGTGGACAGCCTGCAAAGGGCGCCTGAGCAAAGTGTTTTCGAAAACTTGATGCGAGAGAGTAAGACGCGGGCTACACGCATCTACTTCCTGTGCCCTGCGCCTACTTCTACGCATTTCGTATTTTTTCGCTGCTGTTCCTCAATGAATTTCCACACCGCTCGGCTTTCTGCCTTATTGAAGTAAATTAGTAACACGTACCACAATAAGCACACATCACTACTAATCACGCCACAGTCTTGGCAGATTCATCGAGATTGTTCTACCCTGTCAGAGTACCAAAAAAATGCATAATTATACGCGTCATTCTTGAGATTAAGTGGAAACTCACAGAAAATAATGCAGCACTGCTTTCTTATTCATTTCAAGTTCAAAAGTAGCAGCGCAGGTAACTCGCGCTCCCCTGCGAAATCCGGTCCCAGTTGGCAACCTCCTGAAACGAAGATTCCTTCAGATCACGTCGTTCATATTTTGGGTCTGTTATATCGCATAGAAAACGCATCTCATCAGTAATCGCGATCAGGTCACTTTCCTGGTGGCCCGAGTACGACGGCGGAACGTTCACGCGAGCAGCTGGCAAACTCGTGTGCCGGCTCCTGCACGAGTGGTTCGATGTTGTGCGCAACCCTGTCAAAAAACTTCTGTAGCTCGCGGCAGAAGCAGTCTCTACACAAAGACTAAGGCATTCCTTTTGGTCCCCAACATAGCCGCGTTCGTCAGATGTGTAAGCTTGCTAAGAAGAATGCAACGGGGATCGTAAGAAACGTGCTTCTCTAAGGCGGTCGCATCCGCCAGCCGAAGGTGGCCACGGCAGCCTGCCGGTTTGTACGCTCCCCTCCCCCTGCAAGACGCCGTACCACGGCAGACAGCACTGCGACGAAAGGAAACTCTTTTTCGCACTTTCCAATTGTTGTTTCCAAGCACGAAAGGGGCAAAAAGCGGTTGATCACCGCAAAGTGCTTGCTTTGGCTGGTGCGATGTCTCTAGGAAATTCGCCTTGCCGGCGAACAGGGCCAACCGGGCCCACGAACGCTGTTTGTTTATTGTCCTGGTTCCCGAAAGCAGTCGTACCGAGGCAACGCTGCAGCAACCTTTCTCGTTTCTCTGCCGTTCGTGTAGTGTTGCAAGAAGTTGTGGAACAAGTTGGTTAGGCGACATATTGAGAGCTCGCTAGCGAACGACTTTGGTTGATATTACTCTTGTGGTTCCGCAGCGTGGCACGGGCTTAAGAAACGTCAAGCCGAACCCCTGTCCAGTTTGGGGCCTACACCTGATGGCACTTGATCAAACGCTTCATCTTACTTCACATCTCACAAAACAAATTGCGCAGTAACCCCAATGATTTCGAAAAACTGTAAAATATGAAAAATGGCCTTCACTCCCGCAGGTAAAAATACCAGCCTCTCGGGCTCTAGGTGGCGCATGGTAGCACAAAGGCACCAAATTTCTGGCGTGCGCTACGCTACAGTTTGCGTATGCAAAAAGAGAGCAAAACTAATCAATGCGCACAAGAAATCATTGCCCACTTGCTAACGCATTCCATCCGCATCAAGCGCATTGCGAAGCCGCGAATTTTTCGGGTATTATGTATAGAATGACAATGATCAGTAAAAACCATGCATAGGCCACCGCAATAATGAAGCGTATAGGGACACGTGTCGGGTCCGGATGTATGTCGAATGTCGATGTGATTTATTTGTCTCCTTGAACGCGACCGCCACGCTAGCACTTTACAAAGCAACCCAATGCCCCCAAAACGTAGTAAGAGATTTCTGCTGATACAAACTGCATTTGTACTCGGAAAGAAAATCTTACTTCCTCA
This sequence comes from Amblyomma mixtum, assembly GCF_055824585.1. Classification (NCBI taxonomy): domain Eukaryota; kingdom Metazoa; phylum Arthropoda; class Arachnida; order Ixodida; family Ixodidae; genus Amblyomma; species Amblyomma mixtum. The sequence continues at coordinate 49,056,604 of NC_143013.1, forward strand.
CAGCGAAACAAGGCGCACGATCGAAAGAAAAACACGTTAAACTAAGTGAGCTACAGTTGTGGTTGGCGTGAGAATAGATTGCACATAACTCCAATGAGGGATCAGCCAAGAATCTGGAGGCGTAGACTGCTACTCACCTGTACATTTACGTGGAAAAATAAAAAAAAACACGGTAATAAACAAAGAAATATAAAAGCAGATGAAACGCACGCGGGAGTGCAACACCGGTCGGTTGTATAGTTGAAGTAAGGCGTGGAGTGTAAAGGAAGAAAATCGTTTTAACAAAGTGAGATGTAAAAACATATAATGGTACAAAGAAATGAAAATGTAACGTTTAGCAAGACAGTCGATGAGATTCCAGTAAGAAGTATTCAAAAGCGGAACAAGTAGGTCTGTGGGTGAAACAGTGTATATAGTGGCGCTCTTGTGCCACTATACACTACTACTATAGTATACTTAGTATACTACACTATGCTATACTTAGTATACTACACTATACTACACTAAACTATACTATACTGTAATATACTATACTATACTATACTATACTATACTATACTATACTATACTATACTATACTATACTATACTATACTATACTATACTATACTATACTATACTATACTGCACTGTACTCTACTATACTATACTGTACTCTACTATACTGCACTGTACTCTACTATACTGCACTGTACTCTACTATACTGCACTGTACTCTACTACTCTACTGTACTACACTATACCATATTATGCTATACTATAGAGTGTATAGCAAGAGCGGGCTGCTGAAACTAAGGCCAAGATGTGCAGTGGCTCCTCCAGCAGCCTTTTTCTCAGAGAAAAGAAGCGGAACTAAAGAGCCAAAAATGATCGATAGATTCCGGTTCACGGAAAAATGCGCAGAAGGGAGAAAGGGCTAAACCATACCTGTGCAGATGGAAATTCTGAGGAGGGATAGGGCAGGTCAACCTCGTCAGATAGATTTCAAGCTGCCGAGTTCGACAAAATATCCTATCCCCGGAATATCTCAGATATTGATAACCTGTTGATCTTGAAAGTGCTCCGTATTGCGCGCTTAATAACGCACGTCGTCGAAACTAGATGCTGCGTTTTCCTAGTAGTTGAGACGATAGGCAGTACGGGGCTGCTTAGGAACTCCTTTGCGAGCTTATGAGCAACTTCATTTTGGTCAGGCTGCTGTGACCGGGTACCTGTATTAAATGTACGAGACTGAAATGCTAACGAAGGAGGGATGAAATGTGTTTAAAATGGGACTGGCCCTTGGATAAATATTATACACAAGTGCGCAACGAACTAAAGGGAAGATGTTCTAGAGCAATATCGTACTTATACCCCCGTCACACGGGCACCGCAAATGCCATCGAGATCAGTTCCATACGCCCAAAGGCGTAAGGTGTGTAGCAACACGGCACAGATGTTGACCTTTGCCGCTAAGGCCCTCAGAGGCGAAGGCCCGTCTGAGGCCTATCGAGCCCAAAGGCGCGGCCTTGGCAGTCAAAGAAAAAATCTAAGCAGGTAACAATGTTTGAGAACAACTTATCACTACATGAGGTTTGCCAGTATTTGGAATTTTGGACTGGCGTTTGTTTATATTTTATGATCAGATTTCAAGACAGCAAAAAAAGCACAGATTTCAAGACAGTAAAATTGTTGCAGTACCACCGAGTGCCCCTTGTGGCTAAGCCAATAAAAAAATGAAATCGTGCTGCTGATGTGAGTAGCTGTTGATATTTTTTTAAGTTGTTAATAAGAATAAAAAAATATGAGGGTGCAATGGATGAACAGAATACCCCACCTTCGTTTTAAAAGTCACTTCAGCTGCTTCGTGGACCGAAGCGGGTGTTAAGTCGCAGTGAGTATCTCACCTTGGGGCTGCGCGGTGTAGCTGGGTCGCTGCTCCTTTGAGTTCTCGCCTCTTTGGTGAAAAGAGGCGCCTTTGCAGGAAAGGCCTTCGAGTAAGGCTGTGTGACTGGAGTATAACTACTTTAGCAACCTCATCGTTCTATAACATCTTCCTGTTTGCATCCATTCCCCACTTGTGCACGCTGTTTATCTGGGGGAATTTTGACCACTGTAGTAAAGGACATCGCGTAAGCTAAAGGAGCTAAATATTTGAGTTTTTCAATAATGTAAGTGAGATTAGCTACCTTTAAAAGAGCCAGGAGGATTTTTTGGAACAACACAACAAAGGAAAGGAACAATAGCCACGGAGCGTCTCAGACGAGAGGAGCGCTTCTCCTGAATCGCTGAGTGTCTGTGGGCCGACCTTGACAAAGCAGTGGTCCGCTCGTCTCGTGGCCCTGACCCACATAACAGTGTTACATAACGACGCTGCTTTCCTTACGAAGAGTACTGGGCACTTCGCAGCTGTTCTTGGAACGCGCCGAGGTGTACTTCCCTCGGACGCAATAAAGTAGGCTGGGGCGAAACAAAAGAATAGAAAGTAGTAGTGCCTACCAGCACAACTTCCGTACAACAGGTTGATGCAATTGTAACATACAAAAGGAAGCCTAAGAGCAATTGGGATTTTTGATATCCGAAGGTGGAAAAATAATATAAACATGGGGGGGGGGTACTTATTGAAGCGACCTACAGCAGGGGAGGGGGGGGGGGCGGAGAGGCTCCCCGATCTCTCTTGGGAAGTAGCATGAAGGGATGTGATATGGGATGTAGGGATGGGGACACAGTGGGCGTATCCCGATGGTGTATTGTGAAGACATCTTGGGAGCGCGGAACAGTCGCGGAATCTTGAACAGAGGTCATTGTGCTAAACGCTGTCTTTTTTTCCAGCCCCATGGCATCGGTAAGCTGCACTTTCCGCCACGGAAAGCACGCCGCCAAGCGGGACGCAAATGGCGTAGTTCTCGACCTTGAGGGAAGCATCTCGGCTTTGCCAGCTCATTTCCGGCTTCCCTGCACTCGAGGTCGGGAGGGACCCACCTGCCAATTGCTGAGGCACCTGGAAGTCTGCAACAAAGTTCTCTGGCACTTGGACGTCCAGCTGCGACTAGACGAGACTGACGACGTGGGCGACCTGCGCCTCAAAGTGTACTTATTTCCCGGTGCAAAAAAATACCCGGAAAACTCGACATCCACAGCCGTTGATCTCCTGGAGTGGCTGTTTATGCGGCATCGATGTCTTGTCTTTGTGGAGCTACACTATACAGTTCTTAAGCACAGTCGCCTCAGGCAGGCCCTGATGCAAAGCAACGGTGTGCGCAAAGTGCACGTGCACTGCTGTGCTGTAGACGCCGGCCAGTACTCGATTTCCGAGCTCATTGCTTCGATGCAATATGTCGAAGAGCTGGTGTTTCTGAAAACCACTCCCGTAAAAGATTTCCGGGCGGAAGACACGGTGTTCGGTCTAGGCCAAGCTGGTCACTGTCTCACGACATTCGACGCTGCAATGCTTTTAATGTCCGAGCAGGCTGCTGCACATTTGGTCGCCCAGCTCATCACCAACAAAACCGTGACCACTCTCACCGTTCCGAAGGTCATCTGGGGACTTTCTATTTTTCTCAAATACTTGACCAGAGAGAACCCAACGCTCAGAATTCTTGCTCTCATATCACATCATTCCTGCGGTGCGACGGTTTTGCAAGACGTAGTCAGTGCCATTTGCATAATGAGTACGCTAGAAGAACTGAGAGTAGCGATTAGCCACGGCGGAGACAGTAGCGAAGATGCTGCTGTTTTCGCGCAAGTGATCGCCCGAAGCGAAACCATAAAGAGTGTGTGCTTGACATGGTTAGAGAGATGGTTACCATACAAAGAATTTTCACTCCACACCATCTGGTGGATGCGCAACCATCCAGAAAAATTTAAACTTTTGAGGCCTCCTATAAAGACATTTCCTGTCCGCAAATTTCTATCCTGTTTTGAGTTTGGGGAGGACACTTGCAACGATTTCTTCCGTGCTGTAGCGCAGAGCGCGACTACAAGAGATGGCACTTTTCCGAATCTCCCAGCGAGAGGCGGCGTGAAAGAGGTATGCGAAACGATTCGCCAGTCTGGCGTCGCTCACGCGGTGGTACTCACGAACCTTTACTTCTGTTCCGGCGCAGTATCGATACTTCCGGAGCTCCCGGAGGTAAAGGCCGTATCACTGAGTATGCCTTCGCTGAGCCGGAGCTGTTCCGACGCATTTCGCTTTCTTGGCTCTTGTAGCCATATCAGCGCAGTCAGCTTCGATATGAATGGCTACTTCTTCAACGACGCTTTTTTTCTACCTCTGGTCGCTTTTATAGAACGGGCTGTCAGTCTTAAAGCACTCTGCCTTAGAGTTTACATAACTTTCAGCGCTCATAGGCATTTAGAGGATCACGTTGTCAACGGCGCTCTGATTAAAGCGATTTCGTCGAACACGAACCTCGGCCGTGTCGTGCTCGATGGACTGAACTTTCACGACAGTGACTGCAAAGTGCTCGCCGAAGCCGCTGCACACGGCCCGCATCTCAATGATTTGTTTCTGCACATTGGGAAGAGCGGTGCGTTTTTTCTGCGGCACATGGCGCCAGTGGCAGAATCGAGTTACAGCATATTTCAGCTAGAAGCGTATAATAATCACGAAGTAAAACCAGAACTTCGCGTAGTTAAGGAGGTCACGATGCGCAACTCTGGCCTCGTCATCCGGGCAGCCCGATACGTGATGGGCGACGAGAGCACCTTTTGCGTGCGGGCACTGGAGCTTGTGTCGGGACATCCCAAGCTGGTGGAAATGCTTCAAAACGGGTCGGCCGCAAGCTGCGATGAAGCGAAGGAGATGATAAGAGGTGCGCTCTCCAGGATCGCTGGCATGAACCAGTTCATGAGGGCGGCAGGCGTCGTTAAGGAAAGGGTGGAGTGCTGCGTTCGACGAAACCGCGAGACACAGCTAGACGAGCTGAACGAGTACTGCTGGCAGCACATCAGGATTTACCTCAAGCTAGCGGACATCTTGGAAGCTCCTCTTGTTACTGTCCAGGCAGCTACTTAGATTTACGCTCAAATAACCTATTTCCTCTTATATTTAGTTTTTCTTGTGTTCATCGGAAGGTTACGCGCGAATTCCATTCTCATCTTGACGAACCGTCATCACTAGACTTGTATTAAAGTGCTTTTCTATAAAAACACTGTTACTGGAGTCCCTCGCGAAACAAACAGCAAAGTGAAATTAATGAGATCCTACACGGCTCCTTGGATATGGCAGATAAAATTGCCGGTTTGTTAGATCACATGCCGTCAAACATTTGTAAGTGGTAGAGTTAAGGAGAAAATTTTGCGGCGCATAAAGATATTTCGTTGCAGTGCAACTCTTTCACCGAAAACCATGCAAGCATGAGAAATAATTTACATTCCATTCGCTCGGACAAATGCTAGCAATTTAGATGGCTCCAAAAGTTTAATTTTCCATGCATGCGCACATTCAGGAAAATTGAGACCCTGCTGTGTCCAATCTATCTGCATGCTGAGCCACCGAAGCCGCGGTGGCTCACTCGTTATGGCGCTCGGCTGCTGACCCGGCCGCGGTGGTCTCATTTCGATGGAGCTGAAATTCTAGATGCCCGAGTACTGTGCGATGTGAGTGCACGTAAAATAACCCCAGGTGGTCGAAATTTTCGGAGCCCTTCAGTACGGCGTCCCTCATCGCCTGAGCGCTTCGGGAAACCGCCATAGACCAATCTACCTACATCGTGTGATCTAGAATCATTCCAGTAAGATTGTTTTCGCTTTTCTTGCGTGTTTTGAACTCGCTGCTCTGATTTCACGCTCCCGTGACGACATTACCTTGCCTGTCACAATACTGCGAGGCCATGCCAACTCAACCAGACGGGTTTGTTCAGCATCGCTAGCAGACGCTGTAATTAAGACCTGTGGGGCATTAAAAGCCACCATTTAAAGTGTGATCAGCGGCGCTTTCAAACCGCCCAGCGATCGGAATATCCGAGTGAGAAACGACACGCAAAACTCAATCATAAGCTTGGAAGCTTGCAGTGTCGGGTGCAGTTGTAAAGGCAAGCGGAGAGGGAAATAATTACAATCGGTGGATTGAGGGGCAGTTTTCAATACACGAAAACCTCAACGATACAATAAAATTCATCATGTTGCTCATGCAAGTAATATTTCACTGCAGGTGGCTCTTGAAATATTTTATTTTACTTTGCTGCGAAACTTTGGAAAAAAAGTTCTTCACGGCCTCTATGGCAGATGCCAACGTGCACATCTGAATGCATTGTGTGGCGCTTTGCTTCAGATGACCTGTCGCAGCCAAGCTAGGTATTAACTCGCGTATAAGTCAACCTATCTTATCGAAATGCGCACGTTAAAACTCAGGAATCGAACAACGCGCGAATGAAGGCTATGGTAGGCACACACTCGGCTGTAAATTCTCGAAAGGAAGCGTGATGGTCGTCAGCGACACTGCCGTGGCTAGTCCGGGATTCTATCTTCCCCATGAGCCTTTACATACTACGGCAATTGCTACCAGTGTTACTCAGAAATGTTTCAACGGCAGAACAAATTATACACCACGGATGTATTGCCCATATATTGCTGTATAGGTCCCCATTAGTCTGACATGGGTTTGAATTAGCATAAGAGAAAGCAACATGCACAATTTTAAACAGGATCAGCGCTAATTTCAGACATGTACATGTCGGAAATTAATGCGCTCATCAATTAATTGAAGGTAACTGCAGGCCTGCTCAATATAAAACGGTTAATAACGAATCTGCAGTCGTGATATTTGTTTAGCTTGCTTCGCACGTCACCAATTCACCACCAGCACATATGGATATGCTGTCCAAGGGGGCTATATAAAGCCCAGTGAGGGCTGCCTATTTACGAAGGCAAGCATAGAAGTTTCAAACTGTGCGGTTCTCTCTGATGACGCTGTGTTGCCAAAAGACATTAGTGCCCACGTGTTCGAAGTGGGAACCTGACATATGACGCTGTTAACCCTGCAAATGCAGGTCCAAGACGTCTGCAAATTCAGTAGCCTATCAGACTTTTTCTGCGATATACTCCTTCTTAGACTAGCAGCCTTTTGGATTCTGGCAAACAGCAGGCTAATAGTTCTGCTGTTACAATTTTCTGCACGGACGAGCACGCCATATCATACCAGACCTTCTTTGGCATCCCAGGTTTCAATCTCTCTTAGCCGTAAATAATATCGTTAACGATGCACCAATGCCACCCTGCCGTATATAGAAATATTTCAAGCGCTGTTCATGTTGTAACGGACACCGAATAGAAAGAGCCCGAAACGAGACGCCCGTGCGTTATGACCGCTTATTCAAGGCCTCAACCCACCATACTCTCTACAAAGCTGCTCTTCGACTACCTACGCATACTTGCACCCAAAGCCATTAAGCCACGGGTCTGCTTCCTCCCCTTTCGGACCTCATCCAACACCATAAGGACCGCCGGAATTTCCGGCCCCCACGCACTCACCAGGGCCGTTGGCTCCTGCAGTATCTGGGGTTCCTGAAATCAACCTGCCTCAATATATTGTAAAATCACTCTCGCATTGAATATCCGTCTCTTCCCCATCTCAAAGAGGCGTGTACTCAATCCTCACGTCATTCTGTTGTATGTTGTAGTTTTTATCCTTTCCACATATCACTGCGTACGCTGACGCCTCAGACAGCAATATCGGAGTAGTCTTGTGTTGCATACACGAGCCCCACAACACTTCTCCCACCACACACAAGTTGACACCACCAGCTACCCATACATCGACCGCTGTCCTTGATTTTGTATGCAGCGCTCAAGCAGTCATCTCATTCATCCAACTTCACTCCTCCCCATTTTACGCGATATATACACGGACTCGATGGCCGCATTTCGCAATCTCCAATCCCACACACTCCCCGATGACCTCCACTCTGACGTTCTCCTCTCCCCCATACCCATCATAGTAACTGAGGAATGGATACCTGACCACGCTGAACTAACGGGCAATGGGCTGGTACTATCGCGATTCCAGTATCAGGGGACGTAAGAGTGCTTGGAACGACTGCGTTCTACGCCCTCAAATGGAACGCTTCCGCTCTCTCGTCCATCGTACGCAGCCCTGTACCCTCTCTCCTATCTGTAGCGTGCCATGCATAGATAGGAAGTGGAGTCAGGTGCCGCTTTGATAGCTCGCGCACCGAGGCAGTGACCCTACGTGAATGTCTGCGCCAGCCACTATGATTGGCGAAGAAGGCCGCTGTCACCTTTCGTGGAAGGCCGGTTTTGCAAGAGGGAAAGAGTGCACGTGATCGTGCATTTTTCAATTTCTGCTTGCTGTTACATTCTTCAGAGGCGTGGCTCTAAATTTTCACTGCCGGTAGACTAAGTGGTATCTATACATATACTCCGGATGCTGAGATAGTAAACTGCTCTGATCGCAGAGGTGGCAAGAAAATGAAGAAACAAGGAAAATGAATGAAATGAATGAAAATGAAATAGGAAGGAAAATGAAGAAACAAAGGGAATATGCAATTTACATTACGCGCGAAAGAATCAGCTAAAAGATTACATGGCAACAGGTTCGTCACTTGTGTTCACGATGTAGACATTGACTTGTCCGTACTCTGTCGAGGGGTGTTTTGCAGCAAACAGGAGTAGGCTATACATGCTGTGGCCGAGCCCATGCGAAAAAGCGATATGATGCACGTCAATGCAGCTAACACTCACTTTATAAGCAGAGCGAAATTTGATGCATGTAGGTCATAGGTCTACTAGGAAAAGAACAAAAACAAACAATCTCGGAAGCACAAGCGGACACAAAAGTTGAATATATTGCTAACGTCCGTCGAAATTGCATGGACGGTTACCGTTGTTGGTTGGTTTCCTGGCATCGAAAGATAGAGTTGTGACTTAGTCGCTGTCGGCATTAACGAACGAGCTTTCGGGGCAAGCTTTCTTTGAAACCTTCGCCAACAATGACCTTTGTACTATTTAAATTTGGACTTATTACCGGGCATCCATTTCTGCTTGAAAGTACACAAGCTTACAACTTTGCAGTGGTGGCGGCACGTGGTTTTTTCTGGCGACCTCAGTGGCTGGCACAGACGCTCACCGCAGGGCGCCTGGGTGGTTGAGCTACCGAAGCGGCACCTGACTCCGGTTCCTTTCTATGCAAGGCACGCGGAAGATACGAGTGAGGGTACAGAGCTGCCAACGAGGAATGACAGAGCGGGCATGCGCCGTTAGAGGGCGTGTGCTGTTAGAGGGCGTGGAACGTAGTTTTACCACATGCTTCCACGTCCTGTAATATTATGATCTCCTGCGATACTCTACACCGGGCGCCTACGATCCCCTGGTCGAGTCCATACTGCGCGTTGACGAAGCACTCCTCTACAAGAAATAAATCAAGCAGCACTACTCTAATTTGCGTGAATCCGTGCAGATATTCTTCCCCGGACGAAAATCTCTCTACTGATCGCACTTACGTTCGAAAAATCCAGCTGAACACAGTACTCTCTCCAGCCCAATTATTCTTCTGTAGGGTGCATTCCAATCTCTCCTTTCCAAACTGGCTTCTTCCATACACCTAGACCAGAGCCTAGAGCACTGCCTCTTCCAGTGCCTCACCGCACTGCAATTCCCCTAGATCCCCCATCTCCCACCCTCCTACTGGCGTGCCTGGCTCGCTTTGGCACAACAGGTCGACCAACTAGCCCTGGTGCGACAGGCGGAAGACTTGCTCGGCGCAAACGTTAATTGTCTCCTTCTTAACGTTTTTCTCCTGTTGCTTTGCTTATGGTGTCTTCGACTGGTCGCTCCCACGATCCGGTTCGGATTTGGCAAAGTGAGAGCCGCTCCAGCTCCGAGCGCATAGCGAGACCGGTCAAGCCGAATGGTCAGCAAGCTTTCAGAGCGAAAGCGCAGGAAGCAGAAAAAGGACGTAACTTCCGTAATGGCGTACCCAACGTAATGATTCGTGTTTTTTTCGACATTTCGCCTCACAGAGCCACACAGCAGGGGCGTTTTAAATGCGTCTAATACCTAAGCGCCTAAACTTGCTTGAACGGATGCGTAAAAACCGACGCGTTAGGCCTCGCCAGACCGGTCGTGGTGTGCCCTGGCTACCCTGGCTTCGCATCCGTCTCCGCGAAACGGCGGAAGTGGCTCTGTCACGTGAACACATCTCGGGGCCGCTCCGACTTTTTTCTCGGAGCGCCTCAGACCGCTCTGAGCTGGAGGCGGATGCTCTGAAAGAACCAGCCGAATGTAGTCAGAGCGCTTGATTTCGACCAGCCGAACGTGCGGCTGCATCTCAGAGCGCTCTAGAGCGATCTGAAACGACCAGTCGAAGACAGCATTACTGTGTGTAAAGTGAGTGGCGTCGGGTGGGGGTGGAGGGTGACATTATTATCACTTATAATATGCAACAGGTTGAAGGTGGAGTTGGTGAAAAGAGGAGTGCATGACGCTAAAGCTGGTTCCTATAAAGAAATCACTGCAACAGCGCTGTGCGGGGGAATGCGGATAAAAGCGTGAAGGAAGAAGAGACAGGCCCGTTGAGTAGGACGGAAGTCAAAGAAGAGGAATAATACGGGCTGATAATACATGTTGATGGAAATGAGGTAACAAAGCTTTTTCAGAACGTGACAGAGAACGAGACAGACACCTGCACTGACTAGCAACCAAAATCATTTATTGTGAAAATTTAAGCAGCATATAAAGGACACCTGGTGAGCAAGATAACAAGAGCAATAAAAAGAAAAAGGAAGGAAGGAAAAAAAATGGCTGAGGCTTAACTTGGTTAAGCCTGGAGAATGCGAAGCATCATCTTGTCGCGTAATTTGGAGGCGCACAACCACAGCGACGGCGCGAGGTGGGCCCCCGTTTCTCCACTGTCGTGACGTCATCGTGTCACGTGGTGTGACGTCATGTATCACGTGGTGTGACGTCATGTATCACGTGATTTGGAGGCGCACAACCACAGCGACGGCGCGAGGTGGGCCCCCGTTTCTCCGCTGTCGTGACGTCATCGTGCCATGTGGTGTGACGTCATGTATCACGTGATTTGGAGGCGCACAACCACAGCGACGGCGCGAGGTGGGCCCCCGTTTCTCCACTGTCGTGACGTCATCGTGTCACGTGGTGTGGCATCACCGTGTCACGTGATTTGGAGGCACATAACCACGGTGAAGGGCTGAAGTGGTAGCTAAAGTAGTATGCTTCGCATAAAACAGTGACCTGACACCACGCGCTCGGGAAGAATTATTCGTTTTCAATGATTAAGATAAGCACGTTCTTGTGGGAACGGGACTATTGACGAGCTACTGAAGCATGCGTAATTTGCTACTGATAGCATTCTGCACAGGTTTGCGGCTCCTCTCACTTGTCGTACTCGCTACCACGGGAAGGACTGTACAGACAGCAAGCTTCACTTAAATATTTTACATGCATAGAAGCAATTTGCGTTGGACGTTCGCAGCAAACACTGTTTCCTCAACACTTTTACAATCGCTGATGTTAAATCAAGATCATTGACAGACTATAAAAAGTTTTTTCCTCTGCGAATCTTTACGAATTATGGTAAAGGATATCATGCATACTAGGTGCCATATCACTTCAAAAAATTCAGTGCAGTCTCCACCACAAATTCTTTAACGTGATCAAAAAAGCTCATTAAAAGTTGGCTAGAGTAAGATGAAGGCGAGCAGCAGCCGTGCATCATGCGCATTTATTTTATATATATCTATTAAAAAAACTTGAACTTAGTGTTGCTCCGTCTACACCTGGTATAGTTCGCCCTTTCATGATCTATTTTATTTTTTTCCTCTAGTTGACAGCCATTATTGTTCTACAACTGCGGATTGCTTGTACGTTTTTTAACGACTGATTTCTCACAAGTTGTTGAACTTTCGCTTCTTCTATGCGAGATAAGCAATACATAATGGCGTCGTTGATTACAAAGCTACGTGAAAAAAAAAACTAAGGTTTCGTCGCTGTGTTAACTTTTCGCGTTGTTTTTGTATGTTTTCGTGCTTAACATGCGACAACGCTTAAGCTGGCCGGCTTGTAATTGTGTACAAGACTTAGTTAGACTCAGCTTCTGTGTACTTAGTTGATGGGGCGAGTGAACCTATATAGAGCTTAAAGAATTTAACGCATTTCATTGGGAGATGAGTGAATTGTTTGTGGGGTAGGCTATCCTTGCCTTTCGTCATCACCCTGCTGTGCAGTTTAACAAATGCACCCAAATCTCGTTATGTCGACCTACCTACGCTATGATACAAAATATTATCGCAAGGGCTGACATTGGGAATGAATAAACGAATTTATTGAAGGAACATACGAACTGCATCAGGTTTGATGAAATACACCTTTTATTCTTTTGTCCCAAAAGCCTCCGTGATATCGTATATAACGCGATGTTTCTCTCCTATTGCGCCTACAGCAGTCTGCCCGTTTTCCGTCAAGACTAGTAGTCGCCCTCGCCGTCGATGCAAAGGTCTCTGCTGTTTGGCGGAACATCTACGCCGCAGGTGTCCACAAATTGGTCAATGCAGTCTTGTGGCACATTATCTTTCACTGACCTCTTCGCCCAGAGAACGCACTCTGAAATGCAATAGAAGCGAGAAATTTCACTCAGCATAGTTGGGTGGAATGCTGTTTACAAGAATAATGAAGTTGTGAAATTGCACTTGTTCGAAAATTAGGTGCCATTCATATTTTAACTTTCGTGGGTCGTTAGTGCACATTTTATATCTATGCCACACTACCGACGCATGGATCACAGGAGAGGGAAAAGAAAAAAAAAACTCATTTCCACTCACTCAATTCTGCCACGTTATGCTGACTACAGTGTTCCTGCAGTCTGTTGAAAAAGAGTTGCAGGTATCGTTTTCCGCACCTCGTCTGTAGACTGTCGGTCTCTGCACGTTCCATATAGCATTCCGAGTTTCCATGTCTGAACAGCTAGAATTATATCTTAAGCCGCTCAAGTAGGAGAGTAAAACTGGAAATGGAGCGTGTTGGATTTCATGGAAAACTTCAGGTAAGTTCCCTCAATGTTTCCAGCTGTTTTTTATGTGACTAACTGCACTGTGTATAAGCTATAATTCTATCAGGCATTCAGGCCCGTTTTAGCCCAACAATATGAAATGGCTGTGACATTCGTTCCTCACACTGTTTTATAGCTACACTTCTACCCATCTCGAATGGAAACAGGGACTCAGAGTTCCATGTTTCACCCCATATCTTTCTTCCGTCTGAAATTCTTGATGATCGGAGCAAAAGCAAATGGGATGCAATGCGCCACGCACTGCTATGATTCTTGCCTGAGTTGCTTCCTAGGTTTAATTATGCGTGCCCGAGCAGGTGATGGAAAGGCAGACACATGGACCTGAAAGGCATCTCTAGTATTGAATACTCTTTTTTTCTTCCACTATACAGCAAGCTGTTGGGCGAGTTGGTGGCGATCTTCCATAGTTACAGTGCGAAAGACACGACAAGAGATTACGACGGAACGGAACGCTTTGTTCTGTTGTTCTGTCTTGTCCTATCTTTCACGCTGTAACGATGGAAGATTTTCCTCTATAGCGGCAAATGCTCCTTACGATGCCCGTGGTACTCCATGTCAAGGACGACGCAGTTCTCGTAATCTGTGTAGTAGTATCTACCTTCCCTGGGGGTAGGATCTGAAAAAAAAAGAATGTGAAAAGCAGACATAGAAATTTGGACACCGCAATGACACTTTTTTCAAGTGAAACAACATTTTGCAACGTGTTTAAATTTTAAGGCAGAAGGTATACATAGCCAATTAGCAACGAATCCAGCGTCAATTTCGGCATCCACGAAAAGAGGTGCATAAAACGCCAAATGGAGTCATCAGCAACGAAAAAACCTTCTCCCGAAGGTCCGGAGAATCGAACCGAGAACTTTGAGATTGTGATTGATTATCTGTGTAGTTAAATGAAGAAACTTGTAAAAGGCATATTAAGCTTTGAGGTCTAATTTGAGCCACAACTGAACTCATATCGAGCAGCTGTAACTGAAAGGATTGTCAGAAACTGATGAATGTCTTGGATGCAAGCTCTGTCTTGGTGTTTGCCTTGGCTTGCTGATTGTCTCATCGCTTCTACTTCGGCTGTCTTAAGCTGTTGTACAGAAATGTTGTAAAAGAGAAATCCTCTCACCGTTGCCTACTTTAAAAGTCAACGTTCCAGGCTCGTCGCCCACCTTGACATAGAAGGGAATGTCACGCCTTGAAAGATAAAAAGGGAAGAGAAAATATTAATTGATTTGCTACCATGGTTCCACCGATTTGCTCGAACGTTCACTCCACAAGCCACTCTGTTTTTCGATTTTAAGAAATTGCTGTGATTTAGGTTGACAATATTCTTTCAAGACCAGTGAGGTACACTCTTTATGTAATATAGAGAGCGATAAATCGCATCTTCCTCATGCCCCAAGAAAAATATGGTACGTCGGCTCTCCGAATCAGCTGCTCTGATTAAGCATTGAGTCATATTAGCTGGCGTTACTGTAATTTCTGCCAACATCACAGAGCCTAATTAGCCTACTTCTCAAGCACAGCGGGTGCATGTGCCAACTGCCCCGTATCCGATACATTGTGTAGCCCGACGTCTTTGAGAGCTTTACCAAGCGCATTAGTTTCACCACGGCATTCAGTGGCAAAAAATGATGACACACCTCAAGAAAGCGTTTGCGCTCTCAACCATTCCTCCCCAATTGCTGCAGTCCAATCTAACGACGCAGAGAATGAGGTATGCTTACGACAGCGAAGATATCACTGAATTTAAAGTGGGTGCTTCTTGTTGCAGTTTCAGCAATAATTGCATTCCAGTACACCTCTAAAGAGTCCGATCTGGTTCAACATGCAGGAACCAGATAGAATTGCTATGGGCCATTTTTGCCGCAAGTAACAAGGTCAGTGCTGTTATCGAACCAAAACCCTTACGACACCAAACATCAAAATAACATCTGCGTCCCTTTCTTGAATACATTATGAGCCCAGGATTCGAAACGAAGCATTCGATATTTTGCCACAGATGTTGAAGATGGTTATATATGTTTTTCAGAGAACGTGAGCATCGCAGCACTGTTCCAATGTGTCGCTAACCGTGCAGGTAGTAAGGAGATTTCGAATGCATCCAGACAATTTTTCTTGGGTGCAAACACACCAGGGAAAGTAAAGAAGGACGAAAAGACGCATATGAATAAGCGCGTGCTTGTATTTTGTTCTCCCTGTGCTCTGCGCTAAAAAGTGCCAGTATCCATTGCAAACTGGACCAAACGACAAGCTTCTCATATGACAAGGTTGTAAGATGGTGAATACAAGGGGGGTACTGCGCACAAAAAGACAAGGACAAGAAGATAACACAACAAGCGCAGTCTTGTCTTTTTGTGCGCAGTACCCCCCTTGTATTCACCATGATTGACCGACTAGCCCAACAACGTACGCTCTTAAAGGTTGTAAGAAGTGACATGTTTGACTTTAATAATATCTTGCATCGAATGATTACGATCACCGCACGAAAACAGTGAAGATATCTAATTTACTAGTAGCTTTTAGAATGCGATAGTAAAGAACCCCGTTGTGAGCTGCGATGCGCGACCACGGATACCCTACAGGTCGAGACGGAATTTCTCACTCTCGACTTTGCCACCTACCAGGTCGTAGCTGGCTCTTCTGCATAGCAACCTTGGCAAGTCACAAGGTTCTTCTTGTGGCAGCCACCTTTAGGTCTCTCCTCACTTTCCCCCAAAATAGGAAAGGAAGATTTGCCTATCTCCTGTCAGCCACCTGCCAGTCGTGGAGTGCTAAGTTTCTTGCAGTAGCCGAGGACCACTGAGAGTTAAGAGCTGAGAAAACCGTGGTTTGTAGGGTTTAACGTCCCAAAGCGACTCAGGCTATGAGAGACGCCGTAGTGAAGGGCTCCAGAAATTTCGACCACCGGGGGGCTGAGAACGCATGCGGAAATCCTCAAATCAAGCGGGCTGGGAAACGAAGGTGAAGTGATACGCAAAACTTGTGGTGCAATAATATCCTGCGGTTGCTTATTGCCGCAAAATAGCAGTACTTACTAATAACGGGGGAACCGACTCTATGGCGGCGTTTTATAAATCTGAAGTTTGAGAAGAAAACTCTTAAATAAGTTCGGCGTGATGACGGATTATATCAAGCCTTGATGGTAGCGTTGAAGCTCGTTTCAGTGCTGCTGTTATGAGCATGCAAATTTTATCGGACGCAATGTACTGTACTGACACCAACACTTTACGTTAACGTTGGCGTTATAGCGATAAAGCGCTTACTGCTGCAATTCAGTTTCGGCGTAAAACCTGGTATTCTTTAGGCACTCCCCTTAAGTCGTCGTCACATACTATCGTCTTATGGCTGTGGTTTTGTGGCTGCCAATGAGTAATTACTCCCTTATTACAAATTTTCTTACATTGGGGGATTCCCCTAAATATTTGACCAACACTGTTCTCACTTCGAGTTATTGATCAATTCGCTCTCTCCCTACCATAAGCTTGCCGTCCCGGTTAGCTCAGTTTGTAGAGCGACTGCTCCGATGAAGCGGTGGTCCTGGGTTCGAAAACCGGACCAGGACGAATTTTTCTTTAAATACGAAGTTTCTGAGAGAGCTGTATAGCTTTCCTTTGTAGCCGTATGCCTGCGCTTGGGTGGATGCCAATGAGTAATTACTCCCTTATTACTATCGTCATGCCTTCATACCAAACCAGCTGTGGTACCAAAATAAATTTTCTTGCGCTTAGCAGCGTCCAGGTGGCATTCCGTTGCATGTTGTATTTGTTATTAGCTACAAAAGTCTCCGGTACGCCTGAGCTACAACCGACACCTAGCGCTCTGGTGTTAGCTAGTGGCTATCGACTACAGTGGCGGATCGTAGCGTAGGACTGAAGCCGGAATATTGTAAAGTTGCAATGTATGATAGTGACAGGAGGTTATCGTGGAAAACGTTCAGACTAATGAGGAGAGATGGCATATCGCGCATCTTGGTCACCTTTTTTCCGGTCGTAAATGAACTTTCCAACGGCGGTAGCTGTAATGTGCTCGCCTAATAGCAGAAGGGGGTTACACCGAGAGTTATTTAATAATCACTTCTTGCTCTGAGCTACAGAATCTATGTCAACCACAGCCTATCTATGGTCATGCGTGGCAGATGCCATAAGTGCATACTTTGGTAAGTTGTCAGTCTCCTGAAATAACCAGACAAATGTTGCTGTCTGCGCCGCTGGGTCGATCTCAGTTCGGTTCGCAGCTATGCATTCCAAGACGCCGTCGTGGTCAGAGTCGCCAATGGCTACCGAGAACGGGAATAGCTCGAACACCTGCAATCAATCAATCAATCAATCAATCAATCAATCAATCAATCAATCAATCAATCAATCAATCAATCAATCAATCAATCAATCAATCAATCAATCAATCAATCAATCAATCAATCAATCAATCAATCAATCAATCAATCAATCAATCAATCAATCAATCAATTCTTCCGGCCTACGCCTGGAATGAAAGCTTCATAAAGGGAGAAGAAGATGGCACAGAAGTAGAGTGCGAAGTCCGTACATAGAAAAAACTGAATATGTCGCGATTCATTGCCTCGTTCCTTAACTACACAACAAACATAGCATATTGCTCAATAGTAATAGGTTCCCACGCTTACGATATCATGCGTATTATTCTATTTGGCTGATTTTGTGCCTTTCACTGGCGCGAACAATGTGCCGCCTACCCATAGCCAGCAGCAAAGCAAAGAAGAAACCGGGTAGCAAAAATTCGAGCAAGACGACAGCAATTAATCGTTCTATCAATCCGAGCTCTCAACATCATTAACATTGTCTGTTGACTGTCTAATCGGAGCGCTTGCTGGATTCGCCATGCCGTTCGGGCTGCAGAGTAGAGATTGTTCATGTCGGCGAAGGCTGTAAATTTGAAGCTTCAAAGAGAATGTGATTGATATCATGTGCCCAGAACAAATATGCCTGACTATGACTGTTTAGCTTTCGCGTGGGGTAAAGTCAAGTTAGAAAAAGGTTCGATGACTTATGCAGTTTTGTGCTAGTCCTGAACCGTAAAACTGGGGTCTTCTACACTTCTTTCGGGAAGTCCAATCGATGTTTTGCATGGGTATGGTCTCGGATAGCATGAATTAGAACTACAGGATAAAAAAGAGCTCGAAAGAAACACGAGAACCCAAACATACGAAGACACACTATGAGCGCTGACTCTCAACTGACTTCATTTCCTTAGGCAAACTATTCTTGTACTCATGTGCGGCTGGAATCGCAGGAAAAGAAAGAAAAAGTTGAAAACAAGCAAGAATAAACGTGACAAAAAGTCGTGATGAAATAAACTTGTGCCGAGGAATGTGTTTTCATTATCTGCAACAACTATGGTTGGTTGGATAATGCAAGTGTTCATATTTTTAAGAACGTGGTATGATTACACAACTTCTCGAGGTCTGCTTGCAAGTCGTTTTGCAGCACTCATGTGCTATATTTGGCGAGCAGCCCTTGCATGTGAGACAGTGGGCTGCAACGCGTGAACCAGTGTCGTTGTTTTCGGCCTTTTTCTTGTGCTTTCGAAGGCGTCTGTTTGACATCGTCAAATCTTCTGTATGTACTGCTCTGTGTGTGGAAGTTGATCTGAAATACAGCGCCGTCGGCGCCTTCGGTGCGTTCAAGACAAGACAATTATCATCATGGCCGATAGTGC
Source organism: Amblyomma mixtum (assembly GCF_055824585.1). Taxonomy (NCBI): domain Eukaryota; kingdom Metazoa; phylum Arthropoda; class Arachnida; order Ixodida; family Ixodidae; genus Amblyomma; species Amblyomma mixtum. Next base: position 49,075,315 of record NC_143013.1, read on the forward strand.
GTCCATTATGAGCACCACGGTTCGGTGTCTCTAGCTTATATGGTCAAACATAATTGCGCTTTTGAGAAGACTTGGGACAAAAGAGGGACGACACAAACTCTCCTGCGCAACGAGAGTTTGTGTCGTCCCTGTTTTGTCCCAAGTCTTTTCAAAAGCGCAATTATGTTTGACCATGTTAAGTACCAACTAGCCCACTTTCAAACCCTCTTAATCTCTAGCTTACTTTGTGTGGATGGGCAGATGGGGGCCAGTTCAATAGGTGCGGACAAAAAGGGGAGACTGAACGATGTCTTAACACGCCTTCGAGAGCGCAGAGAGAATAAAGAGAACAAAAAAGGGTGCTTGCGAATATTTAGTACGAAAAATTTGAATGGACAACGTGGGAGGTGGTAGAACCATATCATATCACTTCACTTCATCAATCTAACCTTATCTCAGCTCTTGAATCTGTGCAGAATCGTGCCGCTCACTTTATTATTTCAAACTACTCGGGATAATCCAGCATATCAGCCTTAAAGTTCCAACTTCAACTTCCTTCTCTGGCTTCCCGTAGACGAATTTCTCGTCTCTGCCTTTATGACACGTTTTCAAATTGTTCACCACGTGACAGTCAGGTCATTCTACCAGTACGTCGAACACACCGCAGAGGCCGCCCTAACAGCGTCATCCCGCATCGTGCCCGCACTACTACATTCCAGAAGTCATTTTTTATGCACACAGCTCGCGATTGGAATGACCTTCCCTGCGGCTTAGCGCTAATCTCTCATCCTGCCCATTTCAAGACTGCCATCGAGGAAGACATGTCATCATCATGGTTCCCACGTAACCTTCATTGTTAACCATCGTTCTTGCGCCCGCCCCTCATGTATTGTCCCGCCAGGGACCCTTGAGGTTCAAATAAATTAATAAAGAAATAAAAAACCGGGACGTGCGCATCAGAAAAACTACCTTATAGTTTAAAGAGAAAGATGTCGCATTCCTCGAACCAAGTTGTTCGTCTTATTTTTTCCTGGTACGTTTGAAAACGTTTCTTTCTTTTATTTCCTGGTGATTCCAGCCGCTTATGCGCCAAAGATTGTAATTTTTTATTTATTTTTAATACACCGTGCAGAGCCTAAGCATTTCAGCACGGAAGTGGGTACATTTAAGTGAGGAGCCATAAAATAAAATTACAAGTAAAAAAGGGGAGCGAAGACAAAGTAGCGACATATAAAGGCAAATGAAACAACAATAAACGAATAGGATCAAGAGTACAATCGGTCAGCGATTATCGGTTTGAAAGCACAGTGAAATAATATATCTTTGATTAGGCGCAAAAATACATACCGAAGAGCACTCACAGTTTCAACCTGCAACTTATCCCAACACATTCGAATTACTGTTATCATTAAAGTTTAGAGTCAGCACTCGTAATGCGTCATCGTATCCTTTGGTATTCATGTTGTTCTCGACCTCTTTTTCAAATTGAATTCTTCTCAACTCGCCTAGCTGTCCCTAACCCTATGCAAGAAATGTTGTTCACAGGAATGGAGGTACATTGTAAATATCGGCTTCACTCATCAATTTTCAACTAAATGAAAAGGTATCCATTTTCACAATTTTATTTTTGGGTTGCAACATTGCTGTTGTGACAACACACCGGCAATGTTGCAACACAATGGTAAAATTGAGTCTATGCTAAAGCCATTTTGGGGGCTTTAGGATTTAATCGCATTCCTCTCTTCTAGCTAAGATGTTAAGAAAACATTCTTGGATTTTGCTGCAGGTTTAGCGCAACGTAGGACGCTGCTTTAAAGTTACGATTTCGAAAGGTAACTCTTTTGTATTTCTACAAGAGGAACTATTTGCACTGGGTAGCATACGAACTAGCCTGCGAATACACCGGTTCATGCAAAGAAGCGAGAGAATATTTGGTTCATGTTTATTCCCATCAAAAGAGTTTGATGGGAAAGTACGACGCAAAGTACGAGGGGCATAGGATGGGATTAGAAACTTTTCGGGAATAAGGTAGGCGCATTTTGCGCAGGAGGTCTTTGTCTTGCAGGGTACGTCACTGCGTTTATCATGATTCCGATAAAGAAGTCCCCGAAAAGAATATAAGTGAATGTCAGTGCTTGGCAGATACGGCCAGCGTTAACAGGAGTAATTTACTGCGACATATGAAAAGAAATTGACAGATTCACCCTTTATGTATGAGTCTGAAACATTAATTGAAATGAGACTAGGGAGGTGCATTCAGCGGTCGAAGAAAAATGGCAGGGGCAACGTTAACGCAGCTGTAAAGAGCAGCAATTTTCGCTGTTACTGATATCCTAGCCAAATTAAGCTAAGAAAAATAACCTCGGGTACTACGTTCTGCTGGAACAGTCAAGTGAATACCAAAGGGCGAGCAACATCATTCAATGGGGCACGAACTAACGTGAGGAAAGAAAGTTGGAAAGCTTCCTGGAAGAATGGCTACGGCTGGTGCAGGAGTTGATAAGTTCGTATTACTGGGATGCTCCTTTGGCCTGCTCTAGACTAAACATGGCCAATTACATTGGCAATGAGGAACCTTGTAAACTTTGCTGCACAAACGTTCAGTAAGGGGCAGATGATTGAGGAGCGTGGAGACTGGCAGATTAGAAGGAAGCATGTGCAACAATTCCTGCAAGTACAACGGCGCATCGATACATCATTTGCTGTCGATAAACCTGGAATGAATGCCTCTCTCAAGGATGAGCGAAAACAGTGCAATTTGGGGGGATCACGTGAAGCACGCACATAGAAAAACTTCTTGCACAGGAATCGCACAAGCCTGGATGACACGATGTTTGTCGCCTCAGTAACCTCTGTTCGAATTTTCCCTATATTCCCTTCTCTGTCCGACTGGACACTGAAGCAGTGCCAGGTCGGATATCGCAGTACTGAGAGGGCAGAGCTTAAATTTGAACTTGCAAAACATCAAAGCATGGCTTCACCTCGGAAGAAAAACTGACTCTGAAGGCCTGTGCCAAGGCAACGGTAGTTTCTGCAGCGCCTATTTTGCAAAAATGTTTCATCATCATCAGCCTGACTACAACTACTGCAGGGCAAAGACCTCTCCCATGTCTCTCCAACTAACCTTCTCCTTTGCCAGCGGCGGCCAGCATATCACAGCAAACTTCATAATCTCGTCCGCCCACCTAACTTTCTGCTGCCCCCTGTTACGCTTGCCTTTTCTTGGAATCCACTTCGTTGCCCTTAAGGACAAGCAGTTAACGTGCTTTCGCATTACATGCCCTGCCCAAGCCCACTTCTTCCTCTTGATTTAGACTAGGATGTGATTAACACGTGCTCGTTTCCTCACTCACTCTGCCCGCTTCCAATCTGTTAACGTTACACCATTTGATTTTTGTTTCCATAGCTCGCTCCGTTGTCCTTAACTTAAGCTCAAACCTTTTCGTTAGCCTCCACGTTTCTGCCCCACAGGTGAGTATAGATAAGATACAGCTGCTTCATATTTTTCTCTTGAGGGATAGTATTAACCTGCCATTCATGATCTCAGAGAACCTGCGAAATGTGCTCCACCCGATTCTTACTCTTCTAGTTCTTTAACTCTCCTGGTCCTGATCTGCGGACATCACCTACCCTAAGTAGACGCATTTCCTAGCCACTTGCAGCACCTAGCTACCGATTGCAAACGGGTGTTCCTTTCTGAGACATTTTGGAATTGTGTTGCGAGCGACATTTCATGTGAAGGAATAGCAACAGGAACTGAGCTACCTTGAAACTGTCCGCCACGTCGTAGTTCAACTTGTGAGGACCTCCAGGGTCGGCCAACTTCGCTACAACAGCGCTTGCATAGCAAAGGGCGACAAAGGAAAGAGCCGCAACGTGACCCATCGTAGCTTCTATCAAGCTTTGACAGTGCAGAGCTGTGTTTTGGGAGTTTATATGTGCGTTTCGCGGTAATGGCAGGAAGAGGAGAGGAGTGTATAACAGCACTTTCACGCCAATTGGCCCCCACCGCAGATTTACTGATGCAGCATTTTAAAGTTTTCACGTACTCTAGCACAAAAAATCAAGCAAGCACGCTTGACGAGCATACAAAACATAAGAACTTGACACTCAAACGTGACAGAGAGAAATGATGCTGAGCTTGATGTGAACGGTGGCGGCTTGTCAGAAATTCATTTCGGGCCATTTAGAGACCACGCTAGAGTATTTGATGAAGGGCCTTTTCGGACGGCGCTTACCTGGGCACAGCGAGCACTCTGAACACATGTGCTCAGTTTGGTTTGAAGTTTTCGACTCCATCCTGAAAGCTGTCACCCTGTTTCCACTTGTGCCCGCTGGCTCATGTCACCAATTTTGGCCAGTGCGCGAGAGGTTGTTCGTTTTGTAGGGTGTTTCACTTGTTTTAATTACACGCCCATCACTTGCCTTTGCAACACAAACAGCAAAATGGATTTCGTGTCAAAAAGTGCAGCGAACTATACTTCGGACATGCTGAGATTTAATTGTGCTAAACAACGAGGACAGCAACGGGACAAACGGCAGATACACACTGACAAACGCTGTCAATGTGAATCTTCTCTTAGTCCCTTTCTATTTTCGCGTATTTTCCGCAGTAAATACTTCCGGTTGTCGTCTAGGGTTGGTTCAAGCTTCCAGCTGTGCAGCTTTATGTACTGCAAGTATCACCATAACAGAATGCCTAAATGTGGTATGAATTCATGTGGAGTAAAACAGGCCGCGACCGTATTTAAGGAATACGAAAGAAGGCCGGTGATGGAAGAAACACAAATTATCCATAAAAAATAGAAAAAAATGGGTCCATAAAACAGTGGTCCTGAAGGATTTCTTTGTCGGCTGTCTTGAAGAGATCTGAAAATATCTCTGTGAGAAAGGGCTCAGGATCGTTCTCCGATTATTTACAGTTTGGGCAAAACTGAAAATTCTTAGGCGAATAAACGAGCGCGCTACTGTATTGCGGGACTGTGAAATAGGCTAAGACTACTACTCTATGATAGGCGAGATTCTTACTTCTTTAGTTTACACACTTCATTTTTAAGCCAGTTCTCTTGTTTTTTTTTCACCTTTATGTCCGCTCTTCCCATTCCCTCAGAGCAGGACCGACAGCCGATGCCTTCTGATCAACAAATTTCCGGCTTTATTACTCCACTATTTTTTTTTCATAATTCTCTGGTTTAGTGCGTAAGTGCCACCAAATTCATTGCTGAACTCATCAAACTTAAATAATATTAAATAATAGCAACGTAATAATAATTCCTCTAACTGTGCTTAAACTGGTTGGGCCAGTTTTGTTCATTCTACACAGGGAAGAATATTTTTGTTTCATTGTTGCTAGCTGGGCTGCGCCGAGTCCTGGGCTACTACATACAAAACCCATTCTGATCCAAATATTTGCCTAGAAAAAAGGCACTGCTCAAAGTTTCACCCTATATTTCGCATTATTGAAGTGCTACACCTTTGTTCAGTAGCCTCAGTAGAGTTCAACTTTTTCTTTATTGATCGAATGGACGATGGCATCGCCACTCTCCTTGATGATGATCCCAATGTCTTGTTTGCGCACCTAAACTGCACCCTGCCTTTCTTCTTTTCGGTGATGCTGCGTAATGGAGTTCCATGTTGCATGCGAGCAGTTTTTTTACCGTTCTATACTGCGTTAGAGAAATAAAGCAAATCGAAACATAAATTTTCTGCTATTCAATGTCGCTAAACATTGGAGGCTAATAAGTGGTTTGATGATGATCTACAACGAAACGTCTCGGCATCGCCATTGCTCATTTATTACAAATTTAGGTTAATATTTATTGCTCTAGTATTAGCTTCCTCCCGAGAGAGAATAGTCCATGAAATTTCCTCTTTTAATCTTTGTTAACTGCCCGCCTGCCAAGATTTTATCGAATATACCGAGATTATTCTTGTTTCTTTCTTCTATTATTAATAATATACAAGGAGTTCGAAAGAGTGGGCTTTTGGTCACGGTTAGTAATCTAAGCTGGAAAGCGTGAGCTGAATTTGGCTTCTGCTACAGCCCAAAAGAACTTTTTGCCTTTTCCAGTTCTTTATAATGCGCTGCACTGTCTGGCTACCGAAACGATTGACGACCTCCAAGCTACCATTGCATTCTATGGTGTAAAACATGCTAGTCTGTTACTACGCAGTCCCGTTTCATTGCTATCATGCGCCGCGGCATTGTTATCGTTAGTACTGGCAATCAGACCCATTCAGCAGCGTTCACTGGGACCGAGGCAGACGCTTGCTTTTGCATTTTCATTTGGAAGTTATAGCAGCAACATTCGTTATAGACTGATACCGAACAAAAGACGAGGACGGAAGAGGGAGGAACACGGAACGAGGGTTCGTAATGTTTTTCCCTCTCTTTTCTCCGCGTATTTTGCTCTGCTAGCCTCAAGAATGTGTTACCAACTCGCCCGTTTCGCAGTTGTACTGATACAGAATATGAACTAAACAAGTCGGAAATTTTTATACCCCTTGTGAGCGGTGACCTGTACCCTGCCATGACGAAGCGAGGCCGAGCCGGTACTAATGTTTAATTGGCTGGCTTGAACGGACGGATGCTCTGAAATTTCTTGTTTGGGATTTGTGAAATTGGGAAGACTGTCTTGCAATTTGAAGTGAAGGATCCATATGGTTTATGGTTTCTGAGGGCTGAAGGTCCAAAAGCGACTCAAGCTAGGAGGGACGCCGTGAGAACGGTTCCGGATACAGCGATCACCCGGCTTTCTTTAACGTGCTCTCATATCACACAGCACACAGACCTCTAACATTTCTCCACCATCGAACTGCACCTGCCACAGGGCTTGAACCCGCGTCTTTCGTGTCAGCAGCCGAAAGATACAAAATCTGAAAAAAAAAGGAAGAGAGCGGATGAGAGAACGAATGATGGAGACGTGTGTCAAAGTGGTCGCATCAGGAATCAGTTGATTTAGTTATCTTGTTTGCTGTGTGCTCACTTCAGCTTGGAAGAGTGATTGTAATGGACTTGCTCGTGTGTTGCCTCACAGCTGCGTCTCGTGTTCTTTGTCGCACATGGAGAGCGCTCATGGAGGGGGGTCATTGAACGAGCTGGAGAATCGCGTGCTGTCTGCAAAACGTGAAAGATGTGGCGCCTGAATCATAATCTCCCTTTTTTGTGCTTATGAACAAAGTGCCAAATTATTAGTTAGGGAAGAGTGCTGGTTCCAATATTCTTTCTACGTAAACAACCACTTAAGTTTCATTGCAGATAATTCTGTCTTGATAACAATTTGTCAAGTCATCCAAGCATTTTTTTTCCTTTGGGAAGATGGTGTAGCTTCTGTGGTGTTTGAGGCGTTAAATAAAAGTCTCAGCCCACACCATAGCACCAGTATATGAGTTGAAATCTCTTCATTGTGCATACGGGTGTGCTCTCATACCACCTAAAGTGCAAACAGCTGCGTAGAACAAAGCTAGTGGGTGCGAGCCATGATGCGGCGACCGCATTTCAATGGCTGCGATATGCAAAAATAACGCCGTATTCTAGCGGTTGCCAGCATTCCTTTAATGCACCCTAAGCGGCACTCCATCCAACTTTTTTGGGGAGTCAAAACCGATCGTATGGCTTTGTCTCACTACTTTTACTCTGGAACAAAACACGCAGATATTATAGCGATAATTCCAATAAGGAATATTTAGTTTTCCAAATTACAATAGTCGCGTTCAGTAAAACCAGCCTTTTTTCATTAAAAAGCGGTAAGCTATTTATATAATCCAACTTCAGTTTTCTACAAAATCATTTTAAGGGCACTCGGTGTTCGAAAGATAATCACAATGCGGTTTTGAAATACTTTCAGTGAAGACCGAGCTTGGTGCTTTTCTTGTTTTCTGATTTCTGATTTTGTAGATTTCTGCATTTTATCGTAAACAGGAATGTATAGATCGCTTTTGGCTCTTTTGCTGCTGTCGCATCTCTTTGAGAGGAAAGTTATTGCAGGGACCTTTTTATCATCTTGGCCTTAGTTCAAGCAGTGCGTGCGTCCTTCTTATCTTTTGGCCCCCAGCACTTTTGGGTTCAGCCACAGATCTGTTTCTTCCGCTCTTCAAAATTTTTTCCTTGAATCTCAACAACTGCTTTGCTGATTCTTACATTATTTCCTTTTCCTTTTAAACTATCTCATTTTTAATTTATTAATGAATATTTATTTATTTTCTATCCAATTTCTTCTCCATCAATCCCACTGCTAATTTTTAAACCACCGGTGTTGCGTTCACACCTGGCTTTCATCGGCTCTCATTTATTAATTTATTTGACGACATTATTATTGCCTTTTGCCACGTAAATGTACAGGCGAATCACAATCTATGCCACCTGATTCTTCGAGGATCCCTTAGTGTGGGTAAGCGCCATCTTTTGAGAAGCAAACAACATCTTAGCCTCCGCCCGGTCCTCGGCTCCTCTAGTGTCGCACAAGTGGACAGGGTGGTAGTACATGGGGTGCTCCTTATCAGCATAACGACATCGAGACAGTTGAACATTTCTCAAACACATGAAAACGCCATCACAGCCCAACAGCGCATTTTGCTAACAGCATCACCGTAGCATCACCGGGATATGTGTGAATTTGGTAGTACACCGGAGCAGCAGAAGATGAGCGCCTCCAGGAATGGCAGCACCTCTTCAAGGCTAAAGCAATGATGCGACGTGGTGACACTAACGTATCCTCATCAAATCAGTGAATAGAACACCAATGAGGCATTCAAATTCTACTTTACTGACATCTTGGAAAACAACGAGTAGTGGTCAAAGTCGAAGGGAGCATTACGCAACCACTTCGCGTCCCACGCCGCTTTCTGGCACTTAGACACGAGCCATTTCTCTGCGCCACTAAGCGCGCACGCCTGATTATAAATTTAGACAAAGGCGAACTCAAGGCAGCCGCGCAACTTTTCTCTGCATTAGCATGGCCAATGCATGGAGTGACTTCAAAATTACTGAAACAGCACAGACCTGACTGGACGCCACAACTTGTTACTGTCACCAGTGGCACGTCGAGCATTTCTGTGTCGTGTCTGTGCCGCTGCTTTCCACCTCCACACTCGCCACTTACAACGGGATAGTAAATAGTCAAAAAATCTCTCCAAGCATTCCATGTTCACTAGGATTAACCTTGCTAGCCATCTTCACCACACCTCAGTCAACAGCCCGCCGCACCTCCTCTAAACATCGTAGGTTTAGGATTACGTGTTTCATATTGACCTCCAGAGCGCTGACCAATACCTTGAAGATATCTGCACCGTCAGAGGGAATTCTTTGAGAACCACCAGGATCCCTCACCTTCCTGAAGACCTCTAAATCAGACCATGAAGCAAAAAGTCGGAATACGGCAATTCCTATTATTATACTTTTGTATAGTTGTGTTCGTGCTTCTAGTACTCGCAAAATTATTTTTATAAAATTCGTCTGTGCTGTGTTTTTAACCACAGGGCTTATAATACATGTGTATGCGTTTTTTGTTCCCGAACAAGTATCTACAAACACAGATACAGCCACACGATTGTATTTCAATCCCAGAAAAAACGGAGTTAGAATGATCCTAAGAGCCATTGAAGCAATGATTGAAAAGTTCAACTGCACGGCTTTGTTTATTTATTTCACAGCCATGTAAATATGTGCGTTATACCTGGCTTCGCACCAGTAACTGTTTCACAGAGCTAATCTCCTTTTAGACGGTTTGAGAGCCAGGCTATTACGCACCATGAAAGTATCTAAGCTCTGGCCTCCGAATGTATTTGGGGGGGGGGGGGGGGGGGGTCAACACTACCTCTCTTTTTTAAAAGTCTCAAAGGTCAGAGAAGCCACTTTGTATTGGCAATGAAAAAAACTACGGTCTGATGACGTTGCAAAGGGATCTTCGATTCTGCACAAGAGCTTGCTTTCGTACAGGAAAATATTGGCACAAGCCGCCCTTCCTAGCCAATAGCTTTATTTTGTCTTGATGACGAAAAAAAAAAGAGAAGATAGTTCCTGCACCGAAACTTCCGCAACATTAAGACAACAAGCGCTTGCCCTGTTCGCTAAGTGAGCGTTCTTCATGTGCACCAAAAAACATCTAGCGCAGCTGTGAGGAACGCACGACAAAGTCAGTTTCAATCACTCTTCCATGTTCATGCGACCACTGCGCAAACAAGATAACGGAGTTTGTTACTTCCTGGTGCAACCAATTGGCGATGTGATCATTCGCTGTTTTATTGGACGTCTTTACTTTTGTTTCTTCCACATATCACCAAAACGTTCTGAATCCAGCTAAAACATTCCGCATCCAGCTGTGCTAAAAGAAAACAAAAACGCATGAAAGTGTGCCTAAAGTTTATCATGATTTAGGCGGTTCCTGCTTTCGCTTCATGAATTCGAACCCTTGAAGCTCGAAGAATTCTCAAAAAACGATTCGTAACATTTTAAACGGGCAAACTTGACCAAAACAAACCCTAAGGGATGGTCAACTCTTTGCCCATTCTCAGCACTGTGTGCTGAATATGAACACACTCGTCTGCAACGGCTGGCCACGAAGAATGTGCACACATCATGATAAAGCACAAATTTCAGATGTAGATCTGCTGTGCGTTCATCATTGGTCATGTTATCAAGCCATGCATAAAAGTGGGTGCCGTTGGGAAGTGCGGTAAAGATGCCTCCCTCAGTTCACCATGGGGGTGGAAAAGGAGTGCAGCATTTTCTTTGACTCTGGATCGAATGTAAATGCCCTCTTTTGGTCCAGCCTAAGCCCTATATCTGCGTCCCCGTTGTGCCGAACTGGTTTTTTTTTTATATGGAATGAATCATCATCAGCAGCAACCCGACCACACCCACTGCGGGGCAAAGGCCTCTCCACCGTCTCTCCAATTAACCCTGTCCTTCGCCAGTTGCGGCCACCGTATTCCCGCAAATTTCCTAATATCATCCGCCCACCTAACTTTCTGCCGTCCCCTGCTACGCTTTTATTCTCTTGGAATCCACTCCACTACCCTTAAGGACAAGCGGTTATCTTGCTTTCGCATTACATGCCCTGCCTAAGCCCACTTCTTCCTCTTGATTTCGACTAGGATGTCATTAACCCGCGTTTGTTCTCTCACCCACTCCGCCCTCTTCTTATCTCTTAACATCTATCGTTTTGATTCCAAAGCTCGTTGAGTTGTCCGTAACTTAAGCTGAACCGTTTTCGTTATCCTAAACTTTTCTGCCCCGTAGGTGAGTACCGGAAAGATACAGCTGTTGTATACTTTTCTCTTGAGGGATATTGGTAAAGTGCCATTCATGATCTGAGAGAACCTGGCATATGGGCTCCACCGCATTGTTATTCTTCTAGTCATTTCCCTCTCATGATCCGGATCAGCGGTCACTACCTGCCCTAAGCAGATATATTTCCTTACTACTTCCAGCACCTCGCTACCAATTGCGAACTGCGGTTCCCTTGCTAGACTGTTGAACATTACTTTGGTTTTCTCTTGTTAATTTTTAGACCCACCGTTCTCCCCTCCCTGTCTTGAATTCTGCAACATATAGGAATGATATGCCGCTGAACAACAAGAAATTTTATTGCCCCGTTGCTGTCCATTTTGGTGAATTTTTGTTTTACATCGCACCACATTACGCCTCTCTCGTCTGCCTGGAATGCACATTACGGGTCCTCTGTGATGGCAAAGTCGGGTTGGGAATAAAAAGAGACCATTTTTTTTCCTGTGATCGCCGGTGTACAGGTTTACTGCTTTCGCATTCCATCAGCGTGACGTACCAGGGAGATTAGGAAGCTGGGAATAGGGTTAATAATAACTGAAATTGAACTTTAAAGTTAAAATACTTTGTTAGCAACGTCGCGAAGACTCCGTGTTTATAGCGCTCACTGTTGACCCTAAAGGCGCGGGATCGATGCCGCTAGTGGCGGTCAAATTTCGATGGAAGTGAAATTCTCATCAAAAATGTCTTCTTGGCTTCGTTCTTTTCGCTCTGTGGTTTCCAACAATGAATAATTAGGACTGCCATATAAAAAGACTATAGGGAAGGTTTCTGATCTCCTGCAGCAGGCAGCACGCAATTGTTACAGAGGAATGTTACGATATATGATTAAACTGCGTTCGTAAGCAACTTACCGTAGAAAAAAATTGCCGACAATCACGTTACTTCCTAATGCGAAATCTGAGCGCAGCACATCAGCTGTTTCAGATTTTCGATAGATTGAAAGAATTCGAGCAAGGCATGTGTGTACAATTACAGACAGCTTGTTATTTTTCACACATATTCCTTTCTCAAGAAACACTCCGCTAACACTTCTTGACTGTCATGAAGTAAACTTTGTGGTCGGAGAAATAGATAAATATATGCTCGACTTGCTGCACCAATGCTTGGTTCTCAAAGACAAGGTCTATGCAAGTATTTCGCGAGGTTGTCACAGCCGTGGGAGGCGTTACGAGTGATAGGAACGGGATGTTCCCCCGCATAAGGGGTAAGATGTTGTTGTTGTTGTGACTGAGAGAAGGATGAAAAGGAAATTGCACGGGCCTGCCTACTGGCTCGAGCCAAGCCACCACCGCTGCCACGTGCAGATAAAGGAGAGTTAAAAGATCAGAGGAAAAAGGAAAAAAAAAGACGCGCGTCGCAGCAACAACTGCGTCCGCCGAAGCGGACGCTGCTGGAAAAACAGATAAGCGGCCGAAGCGAGCTAGGTGGTAAGAAATTCCTGTTTGTTTTTATATCTACGTTATAGTCCCCACCCACCCTGCCATCCTGGCAGGTGGCAGTGAATGGTTGACCGCGAGAGAGCACTCATCGTTGTCAGCACTAACGCATACGGCTAGCCCACATCTCTCTCTGATCACCCCACGTACCTATAAGCGCGATTCAGGCGTCCACTAAACAGTTATGCGCACTTCCTTTCCTTAAAACGATCGTAGTGCAAAACGTTGTCAATGCCAAAACCAATGAACACAACGAACGCCGAAGGCCTATGGCTTCAGCGCTGCGTTTCTGGCACAACGTTGCCAATGCCAACGAAGGCAGCGCACATCTGTCACTACCGCCACGTAACTTAAACCTTGATTGAGGCGTCCACCGTTCCAAGAGGGCAGTTATCCGCCTTCCCTCTGGTTCACGTGTCCACCGAGATGTCTGAGACAGTGCGTCATTTCCTTTCCTCAAAAACCGACATTACCTATTTTGCCCTCTGCTTTCTAAGCTCCCGCTCGATTGTTTTCTCGACTAAGGTCCGACGAGACCGCGGAACTCGCGCCAGCACCCAGGGAATACTCGGCCATACTACAAAACTATAGAGGCAGAAGAATGCGATATCCCCCACCGCACAAATCTCTCAGCAGAGAGGAAGCTGTCACTTGGAGACAATTACAAACAGGCTCTTTCCCAAACCTACATATACTAAACAAAATGCACCCTACGATATACACGAACAAATGTCCCTGGTGCGACGAAAAACCTACACTATACCACATCACATGGGCCTGCCAAAACATAGACGTGGTCCCCAAAATACAAAACCCGAGTGCGGAGCAGTGGGAGACTCTGCTGTCCAGCGACCGCTGCGAAGACCACAAGGTCTGGTACAGCGAGCTCAACGGGCGGCAGTGGCCAGCGGAGCCCTGGACTGAGGGCAACCGACCACTGGTTAGAGGCGGACGACTTCGACAGAGAAGGCTCCTGGGGGTAGAACCAAGACGTCTCTGAAGAAGCCCCCAAACCGCAGAAGAACCATTACTGTAAATAAAGTTTTCCCTTCGACTAAGGTGTCCACTGATGGTTACTACGGAAAACGGCGACGCCGCGAAACGGAGAAACGGGCGCCAGAGAGCTGCGCTGTAAAATGTTGTGTCCAGAATTCCAGGATATGTTTGTCGAGTATTTTGCCGAGTACATTTATAATGAAGCGTTTCTTGCTGTCAATCGAGATTATAATTTCTTGAACGCTATCTGTAAAGCTCGCTGGAATCACAGTTCCATACTGAACCGAAACACAGAATGCATTCAGTGGCATCGAACTCAAAGGCCGGCAGACAGCAAAGCTCTAGCCATTGGTCAATGCCTGCTCAGACTGACAGATGCTTTCGTAGTGAGAAAGCACTGCTCCGTACGTAATAAACCCTGAGCGATAATCTTGTAGTCTTGTTTTGACTTGTGCTCCGGACTAACACGAGCTTACTCGGGTAGTAGTAGTAGTAAAAACATTTATTTATGTATTTTCAAAAGGAAGAGTTAGGGAGTAGGGGGATGGGGATATATAGATGTGGAGCTACAGTGGTCGGTCTTCCCTAGTCCAGGATACCGTCGGCCTCCGCCGCTGCCTTGGCCCTCGTCACCAGCATAAGCTGAGTGCTCGGGTCGGAGTCAGCCAGGAGGGCCTCCCACTGCTCTAGACTAGGGCTATTTACCTTTGGTAGTAAAGGGCTTTTTTCGCAGCCCCAGGTGGCGTGGTACGTTGTGGCGTAGCCCCCACACCACACGCACTCTTTCGCGTATCTGTTCGGCCACATTTTGGGATACATGGCTCTGCTTGGGTAGGTGTCTGTTTGTAGTCGTCTGAGCGTGGTGGCCTGCTCTCTGTCGAGGATATCCGCCGGAGCCGAGTACTTCTTGCGCGCTCCCAACAACGCCTTCATTGCCTCCCCGTAAGATTCTGGCTTGCTGAAGGGTTCCACCGGCAAACCCGCCCTCCGGTTCGTGAACCCTCGGACAACGGTGTCTGCCATGAGATTTCCCTCAACCCCAGTTCAGGGACCCAAATGATGGTGTGTTGAATGTTTGTGTTGTTTGATCCATGTCTGTGTTGTTTTTGTTCGAAGAGGATACTCGCGGCTTTTCGGCCGATCCTTCCATCTCTGTACGCCCTTGCTGCAGCCTGAGAATCCGTGGCTATCCAGTAACTCAGTCCCTGCCGATTGGCTTCAGTCAGGGCTAGAGCTATGGCGATCTCTTCCGCTGCTTGTGTTGTCCTTGTGCGCACTGATGCACCAGTAACTATATTCCCATTGGCGTTCACTACTGCTACCGCCCTAGCGGGTAAGCTCAGGTTTGTCCGGAGGAGTGTCGCGCAGCTTCCGCCAATGGGTCGAAGCTCGGGTAAGTTCGCAGGAGCGTCGCGAGAGGTTGCTCGGGAACAGCAACATAAGTCGCACAATGCGAACCGCTGGCTGTGACAGAAACAGCTACTGCGCTCCGAGGACCCGGCCAAGCAAGCCATCGCCGTAGGCCGGGCTGCCAGCGTCATGAGACTCCGGGACATGGACGCTTGAGTACAGTGGGGCCGTGCGGGGGCCCAAGGACCTACGTGTCCCAAACTCCCTAGTTTCAAATCAAGTTTTCACCACCGCCTGTCAGCGCAGTGGCGCACCCCTTAATCGCTGCGCCACTGCGCTGATAGTGGTATGTCTAGACGCCGCGATCTATGAATGTTAAGAAGAGAATTACCAATTCTGGATATATGGGGATTAACTCACATGCTAGTGGGGATCAGCCCACAAGAATAAACACACGCTTTCACACGTCTACTAGGTTTAACTACGTTAAACCCCTACCACTTTTTTATTCCCGTTACAAAACTGCGTATATACAAGGTCTCTGGGTGCGCAGTTAGCTTTAAGGCCCGACCTTCAAATTGCTGTCCTTTGTTTTATATCCCTCTGCTAACATGCAGGCCGCACGTGGCGGCGCAAACAGGATTTTAAATCACTCAAATTTCAGGTTTCAAAAACATGGGCGCCATGTAAAATTTTCTCAGCTAATGTCATGAAGCCACCGACGAAATTACATGGATGGCGTAGATACACAGAGCCGGTCTAGTGCAAAATAATTCCTGGGCTTCTGCCACGATGCACCTGTTTTTCTGTCGGGTTAAATATAAAGCGAGTGCAGAGTGCCAAAAAAAACAACAAATGATTGCATTTGCGTGGTTAAGAGCTGAAATGCGAGAGCGTTCCCCTTCTCTCTCTTGCCCGCTCTCTTTTTCATTGTGGATTTTTATTTGTTTTACTTTTGGCTGTTCTATTTTTTATATTTATTAATCTTTGGTTTTATTTTTATCATTTCTAATTGATGTTTCTTAAATTTTTCCACCTCTTTTTCATTTCTTTATTTTTCTACCGCAGTCATCTTCATTACTATCATCGTAGCTATCACCGACTATCACTATCACTATAAGCATCACTATCATCATCGTCGTTATCACCGACTATCACTTTCACCACCAGTATCACCAACTATCACTGTCGCTATCATCATCACAATCACTATCTCTAGCACTTACTGTCTTATAAGTAGCTATCATTATCCCTGTCACTATCAGTAGCTGTAATTTTCACTAGCACTACCATCACTACCACTATCTATTTCTAGCACCAACTGTCACCCTCAGTAGCTACCATTATCTCTATCCATGACTATTTTTAGTATCTTTTTACTATCAATAATTATATGTTGCTTATCGACTGCTGCTTAATAAACTTTTGTATTTTATTTTAATTATCATAACACTTATGATTGACAGTTCCTGCGGAAAACTTTCTTCTGCAACTTCCATCCACGCCACTCATAACACAATAAAGGCTTTCCCCTAATACATGGGGTGGTGCCTGAACAGTTATAAGGACCACGAGACTGGCGTAAGTAAAGGTTCAAGCGCAGAAGAAAAACACAGTGAAATAATTAAAAACAGACAATCTATAGTACAGGGCTTATCTACGTCTTCTTTTAATACCCGCGACTGCTCGCTCCTGCGGCGCCTAAGTGATTGAGGCAGGCGACGCTCAAGTTTGAAACCTAGCTGTGAGTTCGAAGGAATTGTGAGACTGAGGTGACTGCCACTGAAAACTGAATTTATCAGAATTTAGCGCAAGAGCTCAGACAAGAGAGGCTCAGCTAAGCTGTTTGTCGAGTTATCACATATCTGTGTATAGATAAAAGCCGTGAGCCATAAAATGGTGATGCGAGAAGTACAATGTGTAAGAAAGCGCGCATGCGTTGTACATTCGTAGTTTACTGCATAGGAGAGAACTTTTATTTTTGTATGAAAAGAAGAGTGCTAAATTCCATCAACCACATCATCTTAACCGATACTGAAGGCTTCCCACCCAAACAAACGTGCGCGCTACGAAGATTCTCAGCCAAACGGCAGAAAAAACTAAAGGTTAATGCTCTGAATTGAAAATCACGTTTTGCGGGCGTGCTCAGGCCGTGACATTAGAGACGCGACAAAGAATATCCGCTGCATATATGATAATGAGCGTGACGTTTCCTGGGACGTGTAGTTTTCTAAACACAACTTTAAAGCGCTAAGATAGTTTTAGAATGCTATCAATAACACACGCTGGTGATATTTATCACAAGTATCGCAGGAGTTCACGTTTCTTTCCATGCTACTTCAGTGCTGGTCACATCGCCGCTGTCAGCATAGTAGAAGTCAGTGACTACAAAACTCTTAAAAGATGGCAGCAAGCTAGATTTGAATCCTGCATGAAACGGTGACTGCTTACATGAGAAAAACTATTGGTGCTTGAGGTGTGTTCTCTGAAAAAGAGTCCAATAATTAATATATTCTGGTATATCCACACAGGCGACGTGACCCACCTGCAAATAGAGAGACCGTGTTTCGATACAGTGTGTTGCAAATTTTGGGTGTGGCGTCATTTCCACTGTCGGTTTAAATTGTAAATACCTGGCAAAGCCACCATCCAGTAGTTTATGCTACCATGTACAGAGGGCAAAACGCTTCTCTAGAACATGTTCTGGGAGGGTTTCCAGCTGAACGCGCGATATATAGCGATAACATTTTGTTAAAAAAGGTCTGGACGTAAGCACGTGCAGCTAAACTCGTAGGATTTCACCGTCATTTTCTGCCTCCCTGGTCGCAGAAGCTTTGGGAGCTGCAGAACACACAGTTGAGTCGTTCTAGACATGTGTTTTGCCCTCTGTACCCATAGATCCACAACAGTATGCTCATGTATTTCTGGCCGCCTCCGACAGCTAACTGTCCCCTGAAGATCATGCTTCCCTGCATGTGAATGAAACGCCCAGGCTCAAAATAAGCCACATCAACCCTCACCAAAGGAAAATTTCAAGGACTGTTCGCAACGATTGTAAGAGCCACTACATCTGCATAATTCTGCTACAAAGATAAAAGTATATTAACTAGGACTTGACTGAAACCTTGATTTTGCTGCATGACTGACACTTGAAGTCACAGGGCCAAAACGGTGGCTTGCCCAACGTCACTACGGTAATGCTACGGTAAGGCCATCACAACTTTTGGGTGGAGCATTGGAGGCCGCTTAGTCCGCCGGGTTTCTAACACGCGCGTTGGGTTACGATGTAAGGACGCTTTGCGGCTGGCGAGTGCATCATTTGTAACCATTAGAATTCTATATTCGAGTCCATACCTCCACCTGCGGAAGCAAGATGAGGATTCACTCGAAGTCATTCTCCGCAGAATTATTAAGCGGGCTCTGGACCTCCCCGTGAACACCTCCAACAAGCGCCTCCTGGGGCTGGGCATAGTGAATACATTTCGGGAGCTCCGGCAAGCCCACTTGACCAACCAATATACACGTCTCTCGAAGACATCGCCGGGTCGCCGCCTCCTTGCCCGACTACACATCCAACACACCACTCTCATGGAAGAGTGCGTACGTATTCCATCCCAGTGGAGATGCGCCCTCCACGTGCGCCCTCTTCCCGCGAACATGAACCGTGAGGACCATAATGGCCGGCTCCTGGCGCGGGCGGAAGCCCTTGCCCGCCACTATTGGTCGAAACTCGGCGTATTCTACGTGGAAGCCTCCGGCCCCCACCATGGGGGATGGTACACGGCCGCAGTCGTCCACCAATCCAAAACAATGAACGGCCTTACTTTCAGAGCCCGTGACATAACACACGCTGAGGAGGTCGCTATTGCGTTGGATGCATCTGATTTCAATTAAAAAACAATTATTTCCGTCTCGCGAGGGGCATGTCGAAACGTCAAGCAGGGCTGGGTACCGTATCTGGCCTCCCGCATTCTCCAAAACAGCGTCTACACCGGGGACACCGCTCACCGGCGTATCGTTTGGGCTCCTGCTCACATTGGCCTTGAGGGAAATGAGGCAGCTGACGGCGCCGACGACTGACGACTTTATCAATCTGGCCGTGATCTTTATCCGTGTAGAGGTCTCTCAAAGGCGGAGGAGTGGCTTCTGCTTCGCCTTTATACAAATACTTTTCTGTGCTAGGCAGCTCTCAAACACTTGGACCCTTATTTCTCTGGCAGCTGTCCTGACTGTGCGGAGCAGTCTTCGGACATCTACCACATGGTGTGGGCCTGCCTCTTCAACCCTGTTATCCCCCCTCACCCCAACCCAACCCGGGAGGACTGGGAGACGACCCTGCTCGGCTGCTGTGACCTGCATGCCCAACGGGCTCTGGTCGCGCGAGCACATGCGGCTGCCGACGCCTCTGGAGTCACAAACTAGGGACCTCCACCTAGTATTTGTGAGGGCTGGCCCCTCTGGGTCAGCTCATATCTAACCTCTTGAAGTGTGTCTATGCATAAATGTTTTCCACCACCACCACCACAACTTAATTTGCTTGAGCAACAACCCTTGGTTGGTGATATGCACTAAGAAGTCCCAAACTAGATTCTGTATTGGGACCTCTTATTATTAGTGTGTAAGGAAAACAAGTAAAAGCAGGGTGGCGACAAGAAACTATTCGCAAAATGTTCAAGAACATCTATCGCACGTCAGTATATGAAGTATACAACACAGATTTAAGGGAACACAAAGAAATAGTGTCTTTGTCCGGAGCAATTTACGCTCCGGACAAATAAATAGCATCTAAATAAAACTAAAGCAAACGTACAAATTACAGTAAGGATCCATCATATGAAACAAACAAATTTCAGCATAAGATACGTCAAATCCACAGACATAAAATCCTAATGCACCGTTAAGGAGAACTGGAACATCGTGAAATCTTTTAAGCACCACAGCGGCTAAGTTTCATATATATTTATTTCACTTTATTCTGATTTCTGCCAGAGCATAAAAAACCAGTCGGTTGGCATTTGCATTAGGGGTCGCGTAAAAATAAAAATACCACAACAAAAACTATTTAATGGTGCAGAATTACAGCGGCAAAAGAATTCGAAACATGGGCCTGCTCTGCGTCTGGTGGATACACTAATTAGAAATCTCTGCCCTTTTGACACTGCCTCGTAAAAGCAGAAAAAAGATAAAGGAAACAGCAGCAAAAGAAACGCAGTGTATGATGTATCAAATGAAGCTCTGTATAAGTCGGAGTCATAAATTTGGCCTGTTTTGAACCCGAACGTCAGATGGGATGACAGGTCTTTAATCTCCCCTCGTCGTTTCGTCCTCACGATACCTAGAAATCGATGGAGGCCACGAGAGTAGCAGTGTGCGCGCGAAAAAGCATTCAGGCCAAAAAGCGTTTTGACTCCTCTTTCACCTGCCAACGGCGTTCTCATATATGCGACGCAGAATCCTATCCAAGCCATCAGGAAAATGTTTGAAGTTACCTTAAAGGGCAACTGCAGCACTTTTTTGAGAATTTCGTGATATTCAAGGATTCAAATCTATATAGGCTATAGGTAAAGCATGCCAAGTGTTTTAAACTAGTATTTAAAATAGTTACGTTCTCGACGATTGAATTTCGCGCTTCTCCTCAATGCACCAGAGGAGTGCAGGGAAAACTAGCCTGACGTCACGGATGGTATAATTTCAAATTACCGCTGTCGTCAGCCACACCCTGCCCTGACTCATTAGACGCGGCCAAACAACTCTCGGCAGGGTTCGCCTTCGCTGCCGTTGGTTTTTTTCCTTTAAAGCAGGCGTTTGTGCGTTGGAAATGTACCCATACCTTCGATGACGTCATAAAGCGCCCCCCACTTGGCGTTGTGCGCTGCGGAGAAGTTTCAATTCAATTTCAATTCAAAACTTTATTTCCAACGACTCGTTGGGGGTCATCAGGCAAAAAAGCTGCCATTGGCAGCTTGAGGGTGCCTGATGCCCGTACAAGGCAGCAGCATATAGCCAACACAAAATTCTGAACACATGTTCAGTTACACTTTCACACAAATTGACTCATCTGAACACATTCGAAACCCATCAAAACACAGCACAAGAAAGTATACAGTACGAAAAACATAAAGGCAATGAAAATACATTGAATACGATTAGCTGCACAAAAACTCGGATGAGAAAAAAATTTCACGCGTCTGTTTTCTATTACATGCGCTTACGTCAAAATTTGCAGACAGTAATTTGTTAAGCAAGCACGGCAAGTTGTGCGTGAGCGACTGTAGCATATAATTTGTACGTCTGCGTGGTATCAGCCATTTCTCAGATCCACGGGTGCGACAATCACTTTTCTGTTTCTGCAAAAGCGAAAGGAATTTTATGAGGCTCTTAAACTTTTCATCGGAAAATAAGTATGAGTACAGTAGACGGAATTCGTAAATTTTTTCGACGCTTATTATGTGATACCGTGTGAACAATGGTGCAGATGAATGTAAATAGGACACATTTGCAATGCAACGAAGTGCTTTCTTTTGAAGAAGGAGCAGTGTTTGAATATTTGTTTGTGTGGTTGTGGCCCAAACCAGTGTGCAGTAATTTATGTGAGAGGAAAACAGTGCATGATAAATTTGAAGTTTTGCTCTATCTGGAAGAAAATGACGGCACCGTGCTAGTGCGCCGACTGACGTAGATAGTGTCCTTGATAATGATTGAATGTGATGATTCCACGACATGTCAGCAGCAAAGGTCACGCCAAGAATTTTATGTTTCTTAACAATTTCTATGGGTGCACCCCCAAGAACCAACCTTTCTTCTATCTCTGCTTGCTTCCCTCTGGCCATGAATAATATGGCCTTAGATTTATTGCCATTTATTTTTAAACAGTTCTTACTTGACCAATCCCAAATTATTGCAAGCTCTTTTTTGGCTTCTATTATTAGTTCGTCTACATTTTTACCGGTGAAAAAGATGCTCGTGTCATCTGCGTAGAGCACGTATATTGCATTGCTTTCCTTTTGCACGATATCGTTCACATAGATGTTAAAAAGAAACGGCCCTAAAATACTTCCTTGTGGCACGCCGGAAGTTAGTAATCTGTGTGATGAGTCACTTTGAGCGATAGAGACGCGCTGCTGACGATTCAAAAGAAAAGATTTAAGTAAAGCGAAACCAACTCCTCGGACACCATAACTGAACAGTTTGTCTAGTAATATTTCATGGTTTAGGCGATCAAATGCTTTGCTGTAGTCAATGAAAATTCCGAGGGTAAGTCTGCCTTCATCAATATTAGAGATTATTAATTCCTTCTGAGTTAATAGTGCTGTTTCCGTTGACCTGCCTTTCCGAAAGCCATGTTGAGCATCTGAAAGCATGTTATGTTTAACGAAAAAGCTGTTCATGCGCAAAAGAATAATCTTCTCTAAACCCTTAGAAAATACAGGAAGCACTGAGACGGGTCTATAGTTGTTAACATCGTTTTTATCGCCCCCCTTAAAAAGAACTGAAACTTTAGCGATTTTCATCCTATCCGGGAAACATCCAGATGTAAGAGCCAGATTGAATATGTATACTAGATGCGGCGCAATAATATCGATAACGTATTTCACTGCCTTTATTTGAAAGCCGTCAATATCGCTGGCATTGGTGTTTTTCAAATTTATAAATGTGCGATAGATTTCTGTTTCATCCGTTGGGTAAAGAAATAGTGTCTCCTTACACTGGTAGTGAAGCAAAGCGCTAGTCGAGTTGTCGACTGCTGGCTTTGCCACATTGACGAAGTGTTCATTGAAATACTCGGCTAGAGGAATTCCGGATAATTTTTTACCATCTATTGTCAATTCAGAAGTGTTTTCTCGTGTTATTTGTCTATTTAGGGCTTCGGTGAATATTTTCCAAACTTTGTCCGGACGCTCTTTTCTTGCAGTACTGAAAAGGTGGTTTGAAGGGCGTCCGGATTTTAATCTGCGTTTACTTCACTATTTCAAGTGCTAGCCCAAAAAAATGGCTGAGGCTTAGCTAAGGTTAAGCCTAGTCAGATGCGAAGCATATTGATGGCTAGGCTTGGTAAAAAATTCAGGGGGCACTTTGACTGTCTAAAGTGGGTAGAGGCGGAAGCGTTTTCCGCACCACCTTCGCTGTTTCTGTGGCACTGGTGGCGTCACATGTAATTGAGTACTAATTACTAAGTGATGACAAATCACTAAGTAATGGTTAATTACTGAATAATGCCTGAATACTAATTAACTGCTAATTAATGACGCTTAAGCTTCGCCTTTAGGAGTGGAACGCGACAGCGCGTTGTAGCGCTGCCAGGGAGACCACGGAACGCCACCACCCGTTCGGCGCGATGCCTTGCCCTTTGAACGCGAAGCTTTTTGAGGAAAGGAAATGGCGCAGTAATTCTCTGTCATCTCGGTGGACACCTGAACCGCACCGTAGAGGAAGGGAGGAAGTGGGAGTGAAAGAAGATAGATAAAGAGGAGCCGTAATGAAGAAAATGAAAATTGTATTTGAGGAAAGGAAATTACGCAGTAACTGTGTCACAAAATTCAGGGGGGCACTTTTTTGACCTAAAGTGTGGTCACTGATGTGTGGTTAAGATGTTAAGCTTCGCCCCTAAGAGTGGAACGCGACAGCGTCTTGCAACGCTGCCAAGGAGTCCATAGAACGCCATCGCCCATTCGGTTCTACGCCTCGCTCGTCGGTAAATTGGTTTTTGAGGAAAGGAAATGTATCTGTCTCTCATTTGTCGGTGTTCACCTAAACATCGCCGGAAGGGAATGGAGGAGGATGAGAGTGAGTGAAGACACCGTATTCACTAGACGCGCCTTTGTTCATTCCAAACCATCGAGCTGGCAAAACAGGCAATAAAGACAAAAAAAAGCTGGCATGGCCGAGTGGATAGCATGCTCGTCTCCCACGCCGAAGACCGGGGTTCGATTCCTGAGGTCGACGAATTTCTTAATCGGTTTTATTTATTTCTATGGCCTGACTAGTAAAGCTAATTAGGCTACTTGGGTAATTAAGCAATTAACTAAGCTCAGTCCCACTTACTTGGAGCATCCCTATACGATCCCTTTAATTGGTTGCATGGTTACTAGCCAAAGTACAATTGGCCCCGTTTGAAATTCGCGCACTGTGACGTCACGACCGTTTCCACCAATTGAAAAGCGTGACATTTTCTGTCGACAACTGCTGCTTACAACGATGAGACATTAAAGGCTTCCGCCTTAATACATGGCTTTCCTTGGTTGAATACTTGGTCATTTTAATACAACCACTAGAAGCCTTCGTCGTGGGGGAAGACAACGGCATGGCTAGAGCGGAACGCCGACTAACCCCGAGACGCGCGTTGGGTGAGCGCCTGAATTGCCACGGAAGCCGCGTCCGCCTGCCCGGTGGAGCGAGCGTTTCACCTACACCGTGTGTGAACGCGCGTTCGAAATGCGCGGGAGTGTGACGTCACCATACCACGTGATTCACACGGCGTGCAACCGCAGCGACGGTACAAGTTGGAGCCCCGTCTCTCATCTGTCGTGACGACATTGTGTCACGTGGTGTGACGTCACCATACCACGTGGTCTGCACGGCGTGCAACCGCAGCGACGGCACGAGTTGGAGCCCCGTCTCTCATCTGTCGTGACGTCATTGTGTCACGTGGTGTGCACGGCGTGTAACCGTCACGAAGGGCTTGGGTTACTTATTGTAATATGCTTCGCATAAAATACTTCGCATGTTTTACCTCCAAGTTTCACAAATTCGACCCTCTTAAGCACGTTGATTTCTAAAACCCTATGCGGTTTCCCTTTAAACAGGTTTAACGAGTGCTTACAAGCGCTATGTTTGTACAATTCCAAACACTTTAATAATTGCACGCATCGAAGCTTAAAGTAAAACAAGGCACATGAAATATTCTTCTCACAGAGCCTGAAAAATTGATGCCCGAAAATGTTTCCCTCGCAATTGAAAAAGCCATGCAAAAATGATGCTTTTAAATGTTTAAGAAAGCTTACATGCCATTTCAGAATTCAGCAGAGAGCGGAACATTTTCTGTATCAATTACAGGTATTACCGATTAATTCGATGCACCTTAGTACGCATTTAATGGGCACATTTCGCCTTATCCCCTTTTTATTTCTTTGATTTTACCTTTTCTGCACCACTCTCCTTCCGTACTTTCCTCCAAATGCCCTTCGCCACCCAGAGTATCATGTCACCTATTTTTAAACGCTGGCTAAATTATGTGTTCTATAATTAGAGGGTTTCTCTGTGTCTCTAAATCAAAAATACAAACTGTTTTCCTGCCGTTCCATTCAAACTCGCGACATTAAGATCAAGCAGGACTCTAATCTTCGGTTGGAGAAGAACAGCGGTTATATAAAACCTCGGATATCCGCGCACGCAAAGGAATCTCTTGAGCTCGCCGCAGTTTGGTTTCGGAAGCGACCGTTGGTCACGATACCTGTAGTTAGTTTTCTTACTGTTCCTACCTTATAAAGCTCACCTTTCAGCGGAAGTAGCCTATTGATCATTAGAATGTGGTAATTGCGGTAGAATGTGGTAGCTTCAATTTGCCCTCAGTTTTCTTGTTGGGGTACTGAGTCATTACGGCCTCACCCATAGCAGGTATGTGGAATGCATATTGCAGTTTTGATGCTTTTCAGCGACGGGTGCGTAAGAGTTAACTCTTGGTTCGTTCCACACTTTCTGAATTTGTTGATAGATAAGCCGTAAGCTTTACTTGACCCATTGACTGAAAACCCGTCTGTGTGTGCGTATGTTTGTGTTTACACTCGATGGCACCCAAAACCATGGCGTCCTAATGTAACTAGGCAGGTGGCGGTTAAATTAATGATTGGTTTTGTGAGTTTATTGGGGTTTAACGTCCAAAAGCGAATCAGGCTATGAGAGACGCCGTAGTGAAGGGCTCCAGAAATTTCAACCACCTGGGGTTCTTTAACGTGCACTGATATCGCACAGTACACGGGCCTCTAGAATTTCGCCTCCATTGAAATTTGACCTCCTCAGCCGGGGTCGAACAGTGTCTTTCGGGTCAGCATCCGAGCGCCATAACCTCTGAAGCACCGCGGCGGCGTGGTCGCGCGAGGTTGCTCGAGAAGAGCAACCTGGATTGGAGAGGTCAAACCCAAGGCAGCACTGGCATCCCAGGGCACTGTCTCATTGCTTAACCACTGCGCCACTACGCCAGAAGTGGTATGAGGGCGTCCAGGAATCTGTGAGTGTTAAGTAAAAAAAGACCAATTCTGCATATACGGGCCCTAACCTACAAGCTATCGTGCCGTTCCCATAAGGCACAGCGGGCCGCGGTATCGCGGCGACTGCCTTCACGAAGTTAGCGCGCAGATAAGAAAGGGTGCGGCGGCATCGCAGTGGCGCCTACGAAGAGCCATGCAGAATTGCCGGCTACGTGGCATCGCGTTGCATCACGCC
Organism: Amblyomma mixtum; assembly: GCF_055824585.1. Taxonomy (NCBI): domain Eukaryota; kingdom Metazoa; phylum Arthropoda; class Arachnida; order Ixodida; family Ixodidae; genus Amblyomma; species Amblyomma mixtum. Next base: position 49,101,802 of record NC_143013.1, read on the forward strand.
GCGCAGCGACTGAGTTCAAAAAGTTTGCGGGCGAGCTTGCGCTTTCTCACACTTAAGCAGTCCTAAGGTTGTCTGCCGACTTTTAACAGTAGAATATATTCTCGGGTGCAGGACCACATGGCTTCTGGGTACTGCATTAAACAGAGATGACAGGCGCTAACTGATTTTTTTTTTAATTTCATGAATTCTGCACAATAGTCATTTCTGTACCACGGTGGTGCAGCCAAAATCATACATGGAGCCAAGACTTTTAATACATGCAGAAGTTAACCACTAAGTAGGGCTTTCTGGAGTATCTACAGCATCACACACCACTAACCATCGTCGAGCAGGCTATATCAGGAAAACCACGGTGCCTTCACCCTAACATACGAATAGAGTCAGGGGAAGTACTCATTATCGAACACCGGTCATGAATAGAAACAGTTGGCTAAGCACAAGAAAGTGAACATAAAACGCACTGAACAGCGAAACTGAAATGGTGGATCGGCTAATAAACGCTTGTTAACGATGGTAGCCGTTGTTAACCATCATTAACGGGATTACGATCGTTAGCATTTCTAACGGTGCTTACGATGGTAACCTCTGTCTTCTGTGTGCTCTCACTTTCACTGTGCATTTCGTCGCCTATCTCCCCATAAGAATCTACATGTGCGTGTCTTAGCAGCTTATATACCACAATTATTAATAGACATTATTGTCATAATCACGAAAATTTTATTTTTTTTGACAGTCCGATTCAGGGACTCTATAATGACAATCCTAAGGCTTTTCTAGTGACCAGTTAATCTTTTCACGTTTGCTCATTTGATATTACCTTTTTTTTCGGGCTCATTAAACCACTGCGCCCACTGTGAAAGTATGTGATCAGGATAAAATAAATGGAAGACTGATTTCCGCCTATGCACATCATGTAGAGTACGGTTCTGATAATGCTATATATTCGTTACCTACTCGCCAAAGCATGCTTCCCGTCTATGCTTGGAGAGGTCATCTTATTCCCAATCGCATTACGGCAATCGCACCGGCCAAGCCCTCGGAAATTTCCCCATTTTCACATCCAAGACTACGGAGTGGAGCGACTGCGAGGTAGCAGCAGTGTGCTCAAGGTACACGGGTGCTAGGACTCGTCAGCGCGGTTCGGACCGCAGTACGCACGTATACCTAGTTATTACACAGGGTAATATTACTTGAAGGATCGTAACTACACACCTTTCATGCGAGAAACCTTTGCGATATTGTCAGCCGAATCCTTGTTCTGTCTTATTAAAGTCAGTATAAGATAAACAAATTAATGCAAAATTACAGCTCTCGTCAAAGAAAATATTTGGAAAGCCTTAACGTACTCCTTTGGAGTGAGAATGTATCCTTTGAAATTGAAATTGAAATGGAACTTTATTCCGTCGAGGCGGAAAGGGACTCGAACAAAAGTGAAAACATGTCACTAGACGTGGTTCGAGCCCCCATTCACAAGGCATACAGCAGTTGCACATTTACATGTATAGCAGCATAGTTACGAGAACATACACACATAGAAAATGAGTCAAGACCTTCTTGTCTGAAAAAAAAAAATCGCATTTTACACAACAATAAGATATCCCCATCACATCAAGACCAGCATAATACACCTGAGAAAAGAAAAACATCATTATACAATTATAGCGAGCATAACCATCACTCTTGTTGTTCTGGGAGATATGTGGCATTTTTACCTCAGACAGCAGCCGAGCATACTGTATTACCGGCATGCCTCGCAATTAGGGCCACGAACAATTATCGCAATAACCTGTTCCAGAAATTCCAAAAAAATAAGAAAGCGACACTATTGTGTTTATTGCAATTGAATGCTCTATCTATCAAACACAAATTACTATAAATTGGAGCATAAAAGCAAGGAGAAATTCGCCCAGTCTACCAAAAATTGCAGTGTCGAATGGAATAGTCTCTCAAGAAATTACCCCGTTTTATGAGAAACACGAAGTACACAACGCATGCATAAATTTCTGAGCGTTCTGAAATATATGCCTTCAGGAACCCTTTCAAGGCTCGAAATGGATCCTCTGGATCCATTGGTCCTCTAAGCATCTATGGATCTTTTACGAATTTATAAGATGAACTTCATGTAGTGCCTTTCAAGATTAGAGAGACGAAGGGCTCGAACCTTGTTGCTAGATCAAGAGAATGGAGGAAGGATTGTTGCGCCATTTAGTTTATGCATATATAGTCGTCCGCGTCTGGATCACAGTTACTACAGGTTAAGGCCAACGAATAGAGAAGTTCATATAGCCACTATTTTCTTTCAATCATTACGCGGCGGTTTAGGCAATAAATATCCCATTAAAAATTGGCGGGTTTGTTGAGTGACCATCTTGGCCCCCACCCGCTCCCTGGTCTCTATAGCGTCGCACCAGTCGACAGGAAGGTACAGTCTTTGTCAAAAGTAACCAGGCTGCATGGTTTGCTTTTAGCTCGTACAGTGGAGCCCTTATAGCTTCCCTGAAGCTGGAATGGTCGCTAAAGGTAAGGACTGAGGGGTGATCTTACCTTCCAACATCTTCCAATCTTTAGGAAAGCCACAAAGTCTCCACTATACAAGCTAGAAGCAAACCATGCAGCCTGGTTACTTTTGACAAAGACGGTACGTCGTTCGCCCCTGAACGGCATAAAGACGTTAAGCCTTCTGCGCACTTCTCTATAACACAAGAAGACGCGATCGCAACCATACTGGGCACTTTGAGAACGGCATCATCATGTCATCACTGAATCGTGTGGGAATTTCCTATAGCCCATCGGAGCAGCCGAAGATGGCCTAGTCGAGGAATGGCAGCACCCGTTCAATGCCAATGCGACCACTGCTTCGTGATGACAGGAGGATAACCTCACCATATTCGTGAATAGAACATCGTTGAGGCATTCAGATTTCACTACACAAATATCGTCTAAAATGATATGTAGTGGTCAAAAAATGAAAGGAACAATGCGCAACCATTTCGCACTTCACGCCGCTGGCCGGCACCTACGGCGTTTGACGTCGATTCGCCACACAGCACATGCTTGAGATCCCGCCCATGGTCCAAGCGCGTGCAAGCTACTCCTCATGCCCCTCCTGACATAGTGGTGCATCGGTTAGGCGATGTACCACTGCCACGCGAATGCTCACAGAGGTGAGCCTTGTGTGGCCTGGGTTGCTCTTCGCGAACGACGAATCACTAATTACCCTGCCACCTGCCATGGTTGGCAGTTCGCGCCGCGAAACGGAGAAACGGGCGCCAGAGAGCTGCGCTCTAAAGTGTTGTGTCCAGAATTCCAGGATATCTTTGTCGAGTATTTTGCCGAGTACATTTCTAATGAAGCGTTTCTTGCTGTCAATCGAGATTATAATTTCTTGAACCCTATCTGTAAAGCTCGCTGGAATCACAGTTCCATACTGAACCGAAACACAGAATGCATTCAGTGGCATTGAACTCAAAGGCCAGCAGACAGCAAAGCTCTAGCCATTGGTCAATTCCTGCTCAGACTGACAGATGCTTTCGTAGTGAGAAAGCACTGCTCCGTACGTAATAAACCCTGAGCGATAATCTTGTAGTCTTGTTTTCCCTTGTGCTCCGGACTAACACGAGCTTACTCGGGTAAGCTCAGGTTTGTCCGGAGGAGTGTCGCGCTGCTGCCGCCAACGGGTCGAAGCTCGGGTAAGTTCGCAGGAGCGTCGCGAGAGGTTGCTCGGGAACAGCAACATAGGCCGCACAACGCGAACCGTTGGCTGTGACAGGAACAGCTACTGCGCTCCGAGAACCCGGCCAAGCAAGCGATCGCCGTAGGCCGGGCTGGCAGCGTCATGAGCCTCCGGGACGTGAACGTTTGAGTACAGTGGGGCCGTGCGGGGGCCCAAGGACCTACGTGTCCCAAACTCCCCAGTTTCAAATAAAGTTTTCACCACCACCTTTCAGCGCAGTGGCGCACCTCGTAATCGCTGCGCCACTGCGCTGATAGTGGTATGTCTACACGCCGCGATCTACGAATGTTAAGAAGAGAATGACCAATTCTGGATATATGGGGATTAACCCACATGCTTGTGGGGATTAGCCCACAAGAATAAACACACGCTTTCACACGTCTACTCGGTTTAACTACGTTAAACCCCTACCGCTTTTTTATTCCCGTTACAAAACTGCGTATATACAAGGTCTCTGGGTGCGCAGTTAGCTTTTGGGGTCGACCTTCACATTGCTGTCCTTTGTTTTATATCCCCCTGCTAACATGGAGGCCGCACGTGGCGTCGCAAACAGGATTTTCAATCACTCAAATTGCAGGTTTCAAAAACATGGGCACCATGTAAAATTTTCTCAGCTAATGTCATGAAGCCACCGACGAAATTACATGGATGGCGTAGATACACATAGCCGGTCTTGTGCAAAATAATTCCTGGGCTTCTGCCACGATGCACCTGTTTTTCTGTAGGGTTAAATATAAAGCGAGTGCAGAGTGCCAAAAAAAAAAACAAATGATTGCATTTGCCTGCTTAAGAACCTTCCCCTTCCCTCTCTTGCCCGCTCTCTTTTTCATTGTGGATTTTAATTTATTTTATTTTTGGCTGTTCTATTTTTTATATTGTTTTTCTCGTTTTTTATTAATCTTTGGTTTTTATTTTTATCATTTCTGATTGATGTTTCTTAAATTTTTCCACCTCTTTTTCATTTCTTTATTTTTCTACCGGAGTCATCTTCATTACTATCATCGTAGCTATCACCGACTATCACTATCACTATAAGCATCACTATCATCATCGTCGTTATCACCGACTATCACTTTCACCACCACTATCACCAACTATCACTGTAGCTATCATCATCACAATCACTATCTCTAGCACTTGCTGTCTCTATAAATAGCTATCATTATCCCTGTCACTATCAGTAGCTGTAATTTTCATTAGCACTGCCATCACTATGACTATCTATTTCTAGCACCAACTGTCACCCTCAGTAGCTACCATTATCTCTATCCATGCTATTTTTAGTATCTTTTTACTATCAATATTTATATGTTGCTGATCGACTGCTGTTTAATAAATTTTTGTATTTTATTTTAATTATCATAACACTTACGATTGCCAGTTCCTGCGGAAATCTTTCGTCTGCAACTTCCATCCACGCCACTCATAACACAATAAAGGCTTTCCCCTAATACATGGGGTGGTGCCTGAACAGTTATAAGGACCACGAGACTGGCGTAAGTAAAGGTTCAAGCGCAGAAGAAAAACACAGTGAAATAATTAAAAACAGACAATCTATAGTACAGGGCTTATCTACGTCTTCTTTTAATACCCGCGACTGCTCGCTCCTGCGGCGCCTAAGTGATTCAGGCAGGCGACGCTCAAGTTTGAAACCTAGCTGTGAGTTCGAAGGAATTGTGAGACTGAGGTGACTGCCACTGAAAACTGAACTTATCAGAATTTAGCGCAAGAGCTCAGACAAGAGAGGCTCAGCTAAGCTGTTTGTCGAGTTATCACATATCTGTGTATAGATAAAAGCCGTGAGTCATAAAATGGTGATGCGAGAAGTACAATGTGTAAGAAAGCGCGCATGCGTTGTACATTTGTAGTTTACTGCATAGGAGAGAACTTTTATTTTTGTATGAAAAGAAGAGTGCTAAATTCCATCAACCACATCATCTTAACCGATACTGAAGGCTTCCCACCCAAACAAACGTGCGCGCTACGAAGATTCTCAGCCAAACGGCAGAAAAAACTAAAGGTTAATGCTCTGAATTGAAAATCACGCTTTGCGGGCGTGCTCAGGCCGTGACATTAGAGACGCGGCAAAGAATGTCCGCTGCATATGTGGTAATGAGCGTGACGTTTGCTGGGACGTGTAGTTTTCTAAACACAACTTTAAAGCGCTAAGATAGTTTTAGAATGCTATCAATAACACACGCTGGTGATATTTATCACAAGTATCGCAGGAGTTCACGTTTCTTTCCTGCTACTTCAGTGCTGGTCACATCGCCGCTGTCAGCATAGTAGAAGTCAGTGACTACAAAACTCTTAAAAGATGGCAGCAAGCTAGATTTGAATCCTGCAGAAACGGTGACTGCTTACATGAGAAAACTATTGGTGCTTGAGGTGTGTTCTCTGAAAAAGAGTCCAATAATTAATATATTCTGGTATATAAACACAGGCGACGTGACCCACCTGCAAATAGAGGGACCGTGTTTGGATACAGTGTGTTGCAAATTTAGGGTGTGGCGTCATTTCCACTGTCGGTTTAAATTGTAAATGCCTGGCAAAGCCACCATCCAGTAGTTTATGCTACCATGTACAGAGGGCAAAACGTTTCTCTAGAACATGTTCTTGGAGGGTTTCCAGCTGAACGCGCAATATCTAGCGATAACATTTTGTTAAAAAAGGTCTGGACGTAAGCACGTGCAGCTAAACTCGTAGGATTTCACCGTCATTTTCTGCCTCCCTGGTCGCAGAAACTTTGGGAGCTGCAGAACACACAGTTGAGTCGTTCTAGACATGTGTTTTGCCCTCTGTACCCATAGATCCACAACAGTATGCTCATGTATTTCTGGCCGCCTCCGACAGCTAACTGTCCCCTGAAGATCATGCTTCCCTGCATGTGAATGAAACGCCCAGGCTCAAAAGAAGCCACATCAACCCTCACCAAACGAAAATTTCAAGGCCTGTTCGCAACGATTGTAAGAGCCACTACATCTGCATAATTCTGCTACAAAGATAAAAGTATATTAACTAGGACTTGACTGAAACCTTGATTTTGCTGCATGACTGACACTTGAAGTCACAGGGCCAAAACGGTGGCTTGCCCAACGTCACTACGGTAATGCCACGGTAAGGCCATCACAACTTTTGGGTGGAGCATTGGAGGCCGCTTAGTCCGCCGGGTTTCTAACACGCGCGTTGGGTTACGATGTAAGGACGCTTTGCGGCTGGCGAGTGCATCATTTGTAACCATTAGAATTCTATATTCGAGTCCATACCTCCACCTGCGGAAGCAAGATGAGGATTCACTCGAAGTCATTCTCCGCAGAATTATTAAGCGGGCTCTGGACCTCCCCGTGAACACCTCCAACAAGCGCCTCCTGGGGCTGGGCATAGTGAATACATTTCGGGAGCTCCGGCAAGCCCACTTGACCAACCAATATACACGTCTCTCGAAGACATCGCCGGGTCGCCGCCTCCTTGCCCGACTACACATCCAACACACCACTCTCATGGAAGAGTGCGTACGTATTCCATCCCAGTGGAGATGCGCCCTCCACGTGCGCCCTCTTCCCGCGAACATGAACCGTGAGGACCATAATGGCCGGCGCCTGGCGCGGGCGGAAGCCCTTGCCCGCCACTATTGATCGAAACTCGGCGTATTCTACGTGGAAGCCTCCGGCCCCCACCATGGGGGATGGTACACGGCCGCAGTCGTCCACCAATCCAAAACAATGAACGGCCTTACTTTCCGAGCCTGTGACATAACAAACGCTGAGGAGGTAGCTATTGCGTTGGATGCATCTGATTTCAATTAAAAAACAATTATTTCCGTCTCGCGAGGGGCATGTCGAAACGTCAAGCAGGACTGGGTACCGTATCTGGCCTCCCGCATTCTCCAAAACAGCGTCTACACCGGGGACACCGCTCACCGGCGTATCGTTTGGGCTCCTGCTCACATTGGCCTTGAGGGAAATGAGGCAGCTGACGGCGCCGACGACTGACGACTTTATCAATCTGGCCATGATCTTTATCCGTGTAGAGGTCTCTCAAAGGCGGAGGAGTGGCTTCTGCTTCGCCTTTATACAAATACTTTTCTGTGCTAGGCAGCTCTCAAACACTTGGACCCTTCTTTCTCTGGCAGCTGTCCTGACTGTGCGGAGAAGTCTTCGGACATCTACCACATGGTGTGGGCCTGCCCCTCCAACCCTGTTATCCCCCCTCACCCCAACCCAACCCGGGAGGACTGGGAGACGACCCTGCTCGGCTGCTGTGACCTGCAGGCCCAACGGGCTCTGGTCGCGCGAGCACATGCGGCGGCCGACGCCTCTGGAGTCACAAACTAGGGACCTCCACCTAGTATTTGTGAGGGATGGCCCCTCTGGGTCAGCTCATATCTAACCTCTTGAAGTGTGTCTATGCATAAATGTTTTCCACCACCACCACCACAACTTAATTTGCTTGAGCAACAACCCTTGGTTGGTGATATGCACTAAGAAGTCCCAAACTAGATTCTGTATTGGGACCTCTTATTATTAGTGTGTAAGGAAAACAAGTAAAAGCAGGGTGGCGACAAGAAACTATTCGCAAAATGTTCAAGAACATCTATCGCACGTCAGTATATGAAGTATACAACACAGATTTAAGGGAACACAAAGAAATAGTGTCTTTGTCCGGAGCAATTTACGCTCCGGACAAAGAAATAGCATCTAACTAAAACTAAAACAAACGTACAAATTACAGTAAGGATCCATCGTATGAAACAAACAAATTTCAGCATAAGATACGTAAAATCCACAGACATAAAATCCTAATGCACCGTTAAGGAGAACTGGAACATCGTGAAATCTTTTAAGCACCACAGCGGCTAAGTTTCATATATATTTATTTCACTTTATTCTGATTTCTGCCAGAGCATAAAAAACCAGTCGGTTGGCATTTGCATTAGGGGTCGCGTAAAAATAAAAATACCACGACAAAAACTATTTAATGGTGCAGAATTACAGCGGCAAAAGAATTCGAAACATGGGCCTGCTCTGCGTCTGGTGGATACACTAATTAGAAATCTCTGCCCTTTTGACACTGCCTCGTAAAAGCAGAAAAAAGATAAAGGAAACAGCCGCAAAAGAAACGGAGTGTATGATGTGTCAAATGGAGCTCTATATAAGTCGGAGTCATAAATTTGGCCTGTTTTGAACCCGAACGTCAGATGGGATGACAGGTCTTTAAAATCCCCTCGTCGTTTCGTCCTCACGATATCTAGAAATCGATGGAGGCCACGAGAGTAGCAGTGTGCGCGCGAAAAAGCATTCAGGCCAAAAAGCGTTTTGCCCTCTTTCACCTGCCAACGGTGTTCTGACATATGCGACGCAGAATCCTATCCAAGCCATGAGGAAAATGTTTGAAGTTACCTTAAAGGGCAACTACAGCACTTTTTTGAGAATTTCGTGATATTCAAGGATTCAAATCTATATAGGCTATAGGTAAAGCACGCCAAGTATTTTTCACTAGTATTTAAAATAGTTACGTTATCGACGATTGAATTTTGCGCTTCTCCTCAATGCACCGGAGGAGTGCAGAGAAAATTAGCCTGACGTCACGGAAGGTATAATTTCAAATTACCGCGGTCGTCAGCCACACCCTGCCCTGACTCATTAGATGCGGCCAAACAACTCTCGGCAGGGTTCGCCTTCGCTGGCGGTGGTTTTTTTTCTTTAAAGCAGGCGTTTGTGCGTTGGAAATGTACCGATACATTCGATGACGTCATAATGCGCCCCCCACTTGGGGTTGTGCGCTGCGGAGAAGTTTGAATGGCGTCCGGATTTTAATCGGCGTTTACTTCACTATTTCAAGTGCTAGCCCAAAAATACTTCGCATGTTTTATCTCCAAGTTTCACAAATTCGACCCTCTTAAGCACGTTGATTTCTAAAACCTATGCGGTTTCCCTTTAAACAGGTTTAACGAGTGCTTGCAAGCGCTATGTTTGTACACATCCAAACACTTTAATAATTGCAGGCATCGAAGCTTAAAGTAAAACAAGGCACATGAAATATTCTTGTCACAAAGCCTGAAAAATTGATGCCCGAAAATTTTTCCCTCGTAATTGAAAAAGCCATGCAAACATTATGCTTTTAAAATGTTTAAGAAAGCTTACATGCCATTTCAGAATCCAGCGCAGAGCGGAACATTTTCTGTATCAATTACAGGTATTACCGACAAAATCCGATGCACCTTAGTACGCATTTAATGGGCACATTTTGCCTTATCCCCTCTTTATTTCTTTGATTTTACCTTTTCTGCACCACTCTTCTTCCGTACTTTCCTCCAAATGCCCTCCGCCACCCAGAGTATCATGTCACCTATTTTTAAACGCTGGCTAAATTGCGTGTTATATAATTAGAGGGTTTCTCTGTGTCTCTAAATAAAAAATACAAACCGTTTTCCCGCCGTTCGATTCAAACTCGCGACGTCAAGATCAAAAGGACTCTAATCTTCGGTTGGAGAAGAACAGCGGTGTTATAAAACCTCCGGTATCCGCGCACGCAAAGGAATCTCGTGAGCTCGCCGAAGTTTGGTTTCGGAAGCGACCGTTGGTCACGATACCTGTAGTTAGTTT